>NW_019154092.1:33937578-34190931 GCF_002288905.1 Enhydra lutris kenyoni | reverse complement strand
GTTAGTGTATAAGAAAGCAACTGATTTCTGTACATTGACTTTGTATCCTGTGGCATTACTGAATTGCTGTATGAGTTCTAGTAGTTTGGGGATGGAGTCTTTTGGGTTTTCCATATAAAGTATCATGTCATCTGCAAAGAGAGAGAGTTTGACTTCTTCCTTGCCAATTTGAATACCTTTTATTTCTCTTTGTTGTCTGATTGCTGTTGCTAGGACTTCTAATACTATGTTGAACAAGAGTGGTGATAGTGGGCATCCTTGTCATGTTCTTGATCTTAACAGGAAGGCTGTGAGCTTTTTCCCATTGAGGATAATATTTGCTGTGGGTTTTTCACAGATAGACTTTATGAAGTTGAGGAATATTCCCTCTATCCCTAAACTTTGAAGTGTTTTAATCAGGAACGGATGCTGGATTTTGTCAAATGCTTTTTCTGCATCAATTGAGAAGACCATGTGGTTTTTCTCTCTTCTCTTGTTGATTCATTCTATCACATTGATTAATTTGCGAATGTTGAACCATCCTTGAAACCCAGGGATGAATCCCACCTGGTCATGGTGGATAATCTTTTTTTTTTTTTTTAAGATTTTATTTATTTATTTGACAGACAGAGATCACAAGTAGGCAGAGAGGCAGGCAGAGAGAGAGGAAGGGAAGCAGGCTCCCTGCTGAGCAGAGAGCCCGATGCGGGACTCCATCCCAGGACCCTGGGATCATGACCTGAGCTGAAGGCAGTGGCTTAACCCACTGAGCCACCCAGGTGCCCAGTGGATAATCTTTTTAATGTGTTGTTGGATCCTATTAGCTAGGATCTTGGTGAGAATCTAGGCATCCATATTCATCAAGGATATTGGTCTGAAATTCTCCTTTTTGGTGGGGTCTTTGCCTGGTTTGGGGATCAGGGTCTGACTTCATAAAAGAGAGTCTGGAAGTTTTCCTTCTCCTTCAATTTTTTGAAACAGCTTCAGGAGAATAGGTGTTATTTCTTCTTTGAAAGTTTGGTAGAATTCCCAGGGAATCCTCAAGTCCTGGGCTCTTGTTTTTGGGAGATTTTTGATCATTGCTTCAATCTTGTTACTAGATAGCAGTCTATTCAGGTTGTCAATTTCTTCCTGGTTCAATTTTGGAAGTTTATAGTTTTCCAGGAATGCATCCATTTTATCTAGGTTGCATAACTTATTGGCATATAAATGTTGATAATAATTTCTGATGATTGTTTCTATTTCCTTGTTGTTAGTTGTGATTTCTCCCTTTTCCTTCATAATCTTATTAATTTGGGCCTTCTCTCTTTTCTTTTGGATTAGTTTGGCCAATGGTTTATCGATCTTATTGATTCTTTCAAAAAACCAGCTTCTAGTTTCATTGATCCATTCTACTGTATCTCTAGTTTCTATCTCATTGATCTCTTCTCTAATCTTGATTATTTCCCTTCTTGTGTGTGGAGTTGGCTTAATTTGTTGTTGATTCTCCATTCTTTAAGGTGTAGAGACAGCTGGTGTATTCTGGATTTTTCATTTTTTTGAGGGAGACTTGGATGGCTATGTACTTCCTCCTTAGGACAGCCTTTGCTGTACCGCATAGGTTTTGGACTGAAGTGTCTTCATTCTCATTGGTTTCCATGAATTGTTTAAGTTCTTCTTTGATTTCCTGGTTGATGCAAGCATTCTGAAGCAAGGTGGTCTTTAGCTTCCAGGTGTTTGAATTCCTTCCAAACTTTTCCTTGTGCTTGAGCTCCAGTTTCAAAGCATTGTGATCTGAGAATATGCAGTGAATAATCTCAATCTTTTTGTATCAGTTGAGTCCTGATTTGTGACCCAGTATGTGGTCTATTCTGGAAAAGGTCCCATGTGCACTCGAGAAGAATGAGTATTCTGTTGTTTTAGGGTAGAATGTTCTGTATGTACCTATCAGGTCCATCTGGTCCAATGTGTCATTCAACACTCTTGTTTCTTCATTGACTTTCTGCTTGGATGATCTATTACTGAGAATGGTGTGTTAAGATCTCCTACTATTAATGTATTCATGTCAATATGACTCTTTATCTTGATTAACAGTTTTCTTGTGTAATTGGCTGGTCCCATATTCGGGGCATAAATATTTACAATTGTTAGATCTTCTTGGTGGATAGTCCCTTCAAGAATTATGTAGTGTCCTTTTGTATCTCTGACTACAGTCTTTAGTTTAAAATCTAATTTATCTGATATTAGAATCACTATCCCAGCCTTCTTTTGAGGCCCATTGGCATGAAAGATGCTTCTCCATCCCTTTACTTTCAGTCTGGATATATCCTTAGGCTTAAAATGGGTCTCTTGTAGACAACATATGGATGGGTCCTATCATTTTATCCAATCTGCAACCCTGTGTCATTTTATGGGAGCATTTAGCCATTCACGCTGAGAGTGATTATTGAGAGATATGTTTTTATTGACATTGTATTACCTGTGAAGTCATTGTTTCTATAGATTGTTTCCATATATTTCTGTTCAATAATATTCTTGGTTTTTTTTCCTCTTTTATAGAACACCCCTTAATATTTCTTGCAGTGTCAGCTTGGTGATCACATACTTTTTTAAATCTTGCCAGTCTTGGAAGCTCTTTATCTCTCCATCCATTTTGAATGTCAGTCTTGCTGGATAAAGTATTCTTGGTTGCATGTTCTTCTCATTTAGTGTCCTGAATACATCTTGCCAGCCCTTTCTGGCTTGTCAGGTTTCTGTGGACAGGTCTGACGTTATTCTGATGGGCTTTTCTCTATATGTAAGGGATTTCTTCCTCCTAGCTGCTTTAAGAGCTCCTGTCTAAAAGTATGATTCATCATTTTCACAATCAGGTGTCTTGAGGTCTTTCTAGATTCTATGATCTTGGAGGGAGACCTTTCTGTCTCTAGTATACAAACGCTGGTTCCATTTGCGAGATTGGAAAAATTTTCATGGAGAACTTATTCCACTATATCTTCTAGACTTCTTTCTTTCTCCTCCCCTTCAGGGATTCCAATAATTCTGATGTTGGAACGTTTCTTGGCACCATTTATTTCCCTAATTCTGTTTTCATGGCTTCTAAGCTGTTTGTTCCAGGCCTCCTCCTGATCCTTTCTCTCTATCTCTTTGTCCTCCAGATCACTAATTCTATCTTCTGCCTCAGTTACACCAGCTTTTAGAGAATTTAGATTAGATTGGAAATCATTGAGAGCATTGGTAACATCATCCCTGATGGCTTTCACTTCTGCCCTAATCAATTCCATTTTGTCATCAAAGGCTTTCTCCAACCTAGCTATTGCCTGGATAATTGTTAGCCTGAATTCCCTTTCCAACGTACTGTCTATGTCCATATCCAATAGCTCTGATGGAGAAGGCACAGTCTCTGAATTTTTCTTCTGTTGGGCATTCCTCCTCCTAGTCATTTTGGTGAGAGAAGCCTGAACGGATGTGTAGCTGAATGGTGCAGGCAAGGTGAACCCTGGAATGCTTCTGTCCACTGGCATCTTCTGCCCCCATAGAGATCCAGAAGTGTATAATTATAATCTCAGGCTGATTTCATTGGTGATCAGAGTTCTTTGGTAGATAATCAGCTCACTTTAGGGGACAGGTTGAAACAGCACCTCCTACTTCTCTGCCATCTTATCTCCTCCTGTTGAACAGAACAATCTTTGAACACATAAATAAATAAAAAGGTAAGAGCACAGAAGAACAGCCTTGAAATAGTGCAGAGCTTTCTTCTACACAAACTGTTCAGAATAAGCCCATGTTAAGATATCATTGGGAGGATCTGAAAAAGCTAAGTCCTCTTTCCTTGGCCATGCCAATTAAAGGTAATTACTAGTTCTTTAATTTGAAAAGATGTATGCGCCCTATGTTTATTGTAGCACTAGCCAACATATAGAAGCAACCAAACTATCCATTTATAGATGAATAGATAAGGAAAATGTGGCATATATATATATATGAATACTACACATCCATGAAAAGCATGACATTGTGCTGTTTGAGACAACATAGATGCTAAGTGAAATAAGTCAGACTGACTGGATGGATGGATGGATGGATGGAGAAGATGTGGTATACATACACAATGGAATATTACTCAGCCTTTGAAAAGAATGAAATCTTGCCATTTTCAACCATATGGGTGAAACTAGAGAGTATTATGCTAAGCGAAATAAGTTAGTGAAAGAACAACAAATATCATATGATTTCACTCATATGTGGAATTTAGGAACAAAACGGATGAACATAGAGGAAGGGAAGAAAAAATAAGATGAAAACAGAGGGAGACAAACCATAAGAGACTCTTAAATTTAGGAAACAAACTTAGGGTTACTGGAGTAGGTGGGATAACTGGGTGATGGCCATTAAGGAGGGCACTTGATGTAATGAGCACTGAGTGTTATATGCAACTGATGAATCACTAAATTCTACTTCTGAAACTAATGATACACTATATGTTAATTAAATTGAATTTAAATTAACAAAGGAAAATCTTTAAAAGAAAGTCAGATTGAGAATGATAAATACCATATGATTCCACTCATAGGAGGAAGGTAAACAACAACAACCAAAACAAATAATCAAAAAGCAAAATCAGACTTATAAATATAGAGAACAAACTGGTGGTTGCCAGAGGGACAGGTGTAGGGGTTTGGGCAGAATGGATGAGGGGAGAAGGGGAGATACAGACTTCCAGTTATGGAATGAATAAGTCACAGGAATAAAAGTCACAGCATAAGGAAAATAGTCAATGATATCATAATAGGGATATAACAGGACAGATGGTAGCTACACTTGAAGTAAACAGTAGCATAATGTATAAACTTGTCAATATATAAACCTGTCAAATCACTAAGTTGTACACTTGAAAGTAATGTAACATTGTGTGTCAACTATACTCAATAACAACAAAGAAGGTAATTACCAGTTCTTCAGTGAGGTGGAAGTGAGCATTGATATTACATATCTTTTTAACTAAGTTTTACTATTTTATTGAATATAAGTATACAAAACATTACTATAACTATTACATTTTTATTAAAAACAAGCAAAAATGGGGGCACCTGGGTGGCTCAGTGGGTTAAAGCCTCTGCCTTCAGCTCAGGTCATAATCCCAGGGTCCTGGGATCGAGCCTCACATGCTCAGCATGGAGCCTGCTTCCTCCTCTCTCTGCCTGCCTCTCTGCCTACTTGTGATCTCTGTCTGTCAAATAAATAAATAAAATCTTTAATAATAAAAAAAAGCAAAAGTGGGCATTTTCCTTATCTCAACTTGATTCTTAATCCAACTTCAGCTCTCCATGCCTTGTTTAAAATCTTTGGCTCATTATTTAGGGCTTGTGGGCAAATGCTGCTCTCTTTCTACACCCAATGTTAGGTCCCCAAACTCTAGCCTGTCTGAAAAGCTGTGTGTCCCCATTTGTTTAAAAATAGAAATAAGATGATGATGCTTAAAATTAAAAATTGATGGCAATATTTAAATACACAAATTTAAAAAAAAAGTAGTTGGGTATAAACACAAAACAATAGTCATAAAGAAAGCAATAATAAAATTCTATATTATTATGTAAAACATTAAAAAATAAGTCTATATAACAGAATTTATGGGATGAAACCAAAAGCTCTATACAGAAGGAAATGCTCTTAAACATTTACATTATTAAAGTAAAAGAAAAAATATTTTAACTACTTATAAGTTTTTTTTCTTTAGTAAATCAAAAAGTAATTGTTAGGAAAATTGATTATAGTCTAAGAAAAAAATAAGAAAAATTAGAAAATCAGAGTGCAGAACAACAGTAAATTGGTTAGTTTTTTAAAAAGTCAACAAACCGGGGTGCCTGGGTGGCTCAGTGGGTTAAAGCCTCTGCCTTTGGCTCAGGTCATGATCCCAGCATCCTGGGATCGAGCCCCGCATCCAGCTCTCTGCTCAGCAGGGAGCCTACTTCCTCTTCTCTCTCTGCCTGCCTCTCTGCCTACTTGTGATCTCGGTCTATCAAATAAATAAATAAAATCTTAAAAAAAAAATCAATGAACCTGTAACTTAATCTATTTAAATTTTGTGCAGTTAGGAAGGAGCACAATAAACTTTTCATGAAAAAGCATATACTGTATGTGTTTATATACTGATTAGTGTATATTTCTTATTGTCAAATGGAATGACTAAGGATGAAATGAAATTTCAAAGCACTATTCCAATCAAAACTTATATGTTCTGGTGGTTTTGCTGACAAGTTATGTTCAATTTCTAATGAGCAGGTGGTACGTGTGGTATATAGACTATTCATCACAAGATAAGGTAGATCCTGAAAGTTGATGAAGTTTTCAAATACAATGAACAATCTCATTTTGGAAGACTTGTAAAAATAAAACAAGAAAGCAACAACAAAAAAGCTTAGTAGAAAATATAATTGCATGATATACAAATAATCCCCTGCTGGACCACATAATTCTTATCAAGGGAAACCAGTAAAAGAACTCTCTCTGTTACTGCAAAGCATTGTAATGGAAATGTCCCAAAAGCATGGTCAGATCACTGCAAGGAACGTCATGAAAGTGTGCAGAGCATTTTAAATAGATTCACTTAATTCTTAAACAATTCAATGAAGTAAATAATATGATTATGCCCATTTTACCGAAAGAGAAACAGAAGCTTAGAGAGTGGATGAAATATTTCCTTTACTCCATATGTAAATGACTCCAGGCTCCCCCAGAGGCTGACTCTGTCCACACTTGTAAAGCATGTGCCATGCTGTTTCCTGGTCAGTATCACAAATATATTGATCAAATATGTATTCATCCATAATAAAGATGCAAATGTAGAAACACATGGACAACAGATTATGTTAAAAAGTATCTATTTTTCAAACCAGTGACTAATCGGAATGAAAACAAAATATTTCAAATACCCAGGTAAAACACAGGAATGTCAAAAAGGTATCTGTAATTACTGTATTTGTTTAGTTATTTTTAATATTCTCACAAATTCAATAATGTGTAATTATTTGAGAATAAGAGATTTAGGCCTATCTGAAATTCCACATGGGGTCCATGAAGGAAACAGTCCCATGAAACAGATTGGCCTGGCACTAGGGTCAGAATAAAGTAGTTTTCCCTGGGCTTCCCAAGTCATCCTGTACCATTAAACTCCAAAGTTTTTCAGAATATTATTGGCACTTCCATGTTGATGATCATTTTACATCTATTATTTCATTTGATCTGAACATTTGATCTGAAGATTTGATAGTGGTCTCACTGCTAATCTTATATTCATTTTGGTGGATTAGAGAACTGAAACATTAACTAGACCTCCTGACATTAAGAAATAGTATGAGGTAGGTCCACTGCTATTACTGCCTAGTCTCTATGTGCCAGCACCCTACACAGTGCTTTCCATGTCTAATTTCCCCAACTTTCTCAAGGGATCTTTGTCAGAACTCAGGTGTCCAGAATCCCATCCTTCACTCAGGTTTTTCTAATATTTTTGTACTTTTTTCTTGCTACACCTTCTCTTTCTTTCTCCTTCCTTTCCTCCCTTTGTCCCTCCCTTCTTTCCTTCCTTTATTGCCTTGAAAGGAGGAATTCAATATGCAACTTTTTGAATTGTTCTTATCACCTCTTTGGATAGAACTCAGCATGTTTATTCTCATTGGAACTGTACAAAAATAATTTAAATAGTAATAACAGCAATAATATATTCAATAATAATATAAATGGTACATTCAATAATAATTCAAACAATATATTCAATCATAATAAAATCTAATGCTTATTTAGTGGTAACTACCTGTTCACATGTTGAGAACATAAGCTCTGTATGTCCAGTCCTAAATCCTTTTGCCTAGGGATATACTTGCCACACGGTGGACACAATGATAAGATATTTAAGCAAATGAATATTGTTACTGTGCTAGGAATGTTATACAGAGTATTTTATTTAATTCTTAAAATACCTCTGAGAGGTATCATAATCTAGGTTCCATGACTTGGCCCAACGTCACATTCCTTCTAAGAGGTGGGAGTAGAATTCAAACTTCTATCCATCTTAGTGGATAAGTTTAAACACTAAGCAAGTTTGCCCCTTCTGTATGTGTGTGTGTGTATGTATATATGTATATGTATAGAGAGCATGAGCAAGGGGAGAAGGAGAGAGAGAATATTAAGCCGGTTCCATGCTCAATGCAGAGCCTGACTCTGGGCTCCATCTCACAACCCTGAGCTCGTGACCTGAGCCAAAATCAAGAGTTGAATATTTAACCATCTGAGCCACCCATGCACCCCTATCCTTTGTGTATTTAAAGTTGGGCATTAACAAGTAACTTTTATGTTTTAAAATACTACACTATGTGTCTGCCTTTGCTGGTGGATACCGAGTTTATCTCTATCTGTTCACTGTAGCCATGTTTGCTATCAGGATGGCTGTTTTGAGTTAACATTGGCTACTAGCCTTCTGGCTTGTCTTGCTAAGGGTAGACATTCAACAAAACAGCAGGGAAATAGAAAATTATAACAATGGATACACCCACTCTAGCTACTGTCCTTGCATGTCTTTATGGTACCCCCTCTGCTTCCTCAGATCTGGTCTTCCAAAGACCTGGGAGACTTTGCCCTGCAACCCAAGGTTTCCACTGGCACCTGATCATTTGCCTAAATCAGTCTTTACCATCTTCCTGGTTCTCCTTATCTTCTCAGACTCAGCACTCCTACAAACCTGACTTGATTTGGGAACAAGCCATCTCTTCCCTTATTCTAACCTTTCATTTGTCCACGCAACCTGCAGCTACATGCATTTGCACATGACAATCACATTTCCTGCTCCCCAAGACATTTACTCTTGTCATTAGCATTTCCACTGCTAAATATCTTCCACAATAGTTCCCCCATGGGTAGAAGGATATTTGGGGAATGCAGCTGGTAATTAAGATTCAAACCCAATCTCACAGCAAGGTGAATGGAAATGCCATATATTAAATGTATTTCCAGTGGGCTTTCAGTGGCCATTTTTTCTGGTTTTCACTGGCCATTTTTCTCTGTATTTCTTTGTCATTTTGTGTCATCTCACCACCTTTCCTCAGGGCCAAAGTCTCTGTCTCTCCCTCTCAGCAATAGGAGGCTGCTCTGCTGAGAGTTGCCCTCATAGATCCGAGACTTTCAGATACACAGTGAAATAGAGGCATGCAGATTGTTGATCAACTTACTAGATATCAGGAAAATTACCTTGGGAATGTTCACTTTTCCTATTGCTTTGTTTGCTTGTTGTACATGACAAGCATTTGCACTGTGAGACCACAATACGAAGAGCAGATGGCAGAGCACTGCTCTTGGTCATGAGGGATGGTTTCCTAACAAAAGAGGTTTTATTCTCCCCTGTATTTCTCTTACATATGGCAGGCATTTTCTCCCTTATTCTTCCCTTTTATTCTTTCTTGGACAGCATATATGGCCTTGGCCACAGCCTTGTGGCATTTTGCTCATTGATCAGCATTAGCTCAGAACTAATAATAAATCTCTTTTCATTTCCCCCACTGAGATGCATTAGGGTTATGGCTTTGGAAAGTAAGTCATACCAGCTGGGTTATCTCTGCTGTCTATGTCTCTGGTAGCAGGGTGTCATCATGAGCATGCATTTATGAATCCCAGAATTGTTATCCTGTTTTTGTTTTGTTTTATTTTTTATCTTTTTTTTTTTTTTTTTTTCTCCCCAACACAGACTGTGCCTTGTAGTTCCATGGAGCAGGTGTGTCACTCCGGATAGCAGTGATTATGGGGACGGAAGCCTCAGCCACAACCTCTGAGGTTGAAACAGTTAGAATAGAATTTGGTTTTATGGAGCATGTTTTATGCGTAAAATTCCTCAAAGAGCTTTAAATATAATGAGTTCAGCCATGATAGTCTCGGAAACTTGTAAACAAATAAAATACTCTCCCTATGTTTTGTTTTGCTTGTAACTGATGATTTTAGAAGTATCTTTATTATATCATTACTTTAAAAAGAGAAATGATCTTCTGAAGCACTCAGGTTATCTGTTTTCTGGCAAGTGCTAAAGAATTTATTAATGCTCCCAACAGAACATAGTGATTAAGATTATATCCATGTAAGAATGTAGTCCTCTGACTTCTAAAAAGCCCATGTGAGCTACAACCCAAGGAATGGGAACCAGCACCTAAACCTTCACCAGGGAAAGCCACTTAACACTTGTAGAACAGCTGGTACTCTTAGTTCTTAACATTATTTTCAATTTATTTGCAACACAGAAGCAGCAACAGTGACCACCCTATGGTTTTAGGTAATCGTAGCTAAAAGAGATTTTGGTTATCATCTAACCCATTGAAAGTCTTAGGGGTTAAGTGATACTGAAATCCAAATACTTCTGCTTGTTTCATAAAACTGTAAGCTTCCGCCCTCTCTTCCAGTACTCTGACTGGGAACTTTCTCTACTCCCTGTCTCCACTGCTTAGTGCTTTTCTCCAAATTAAAGCCAAATGAAGAGAATAGGAGGATTTTTTTTAAACTAGAAAAATAACCTTTAGTACAATAGGAATTAAATAATGAGTTTGGTTGTTTTGAGGCTAAAACACTTGAGAATTTGTTTTAAAGTTTTCACTTTCTGTTATGTGTATTATGTGGACATGACGTAATGCACTGTACTACCTTTATATATTATGTACCAGTAGGAATAGTAGCATATAAGAGAAATTGGGGAAACACATATTAAATTCCAGGTTCAGTCAGCTCTTGGATTTAGGCAGTGTTTGGGGTAGTTGAGACCCCATGGTGAAGAGTAGCCATAGAGTCCTAATAGCTGTCCTGGGAGAGAGATGGTTCTGATCTTCTAAAATGACATATTGTGCACTATTAATTTCTGCTCAACTTTTCGATACCTGAGAAAATGTTTTAATTACAGGTTTGCCTTTTTAGTGATGTTTATCTTGGACAAACACTGGACTTAGTTTGCATTAGATGAGTAAACATCAAGTGATCACAGAGGCAGCCCCAACTTGGCATTGCATTTTTGTTGCAGATAAAACCCATATGCATAATGAGATTTGATACTATACAAATCAGTGAGGATTATATATTAAGAACATGTCTGGGGAAAGCGCATTTTTAGAAAAGGGAGATGGGGGGAAAGGAAGGAGAAAGGCCAGACCACGTTGTCAGCAGTTCCTTCATCTAACTGAAGACTAGGAAAGACTTCACGGAGGGAGAAAAGCAACAGAAGTTCTCATCTATCTGACTGCTCTTCCCTTCCATCCTTGAATAATAAAGTCAAGGCCTACACAAACATGACTTTTGATAAGACTGGAAACTAGAGGATCTAAGAATCTTTTCATTGCCAAGTTTTGCTGCTGTCAGCAGCCTGTGATGTGAGCTCTAACTCAGCAGTTGGATATCCTGTGGCATTTGTCCCTTAGAGGAATGGCAGCCACCAAACACCTCATAATTAAAATGCAGAAGCTGGGGAAGTTGTAAAGCCTGCTGTAGTAGGCTGGGACAGGTGAAGAAAGACAAATAGGGAGCTAGAAGAAATCTTATCAGAAGAATTAGAAAAGGGAATATGACAGAATGCCAGTTTGGTTTTGCCTACTCTGTGACAGAGGGTGTCTGAGTTTGCAAAATGAAAAGATCGGGAAAGATATCCCAGAATTTCTCATTTCCAGTCCTACATGTGAATTGAGCTATTCAGTCATTTATAATGGTTCCTATAACTGCCTTCTCTCTTCTATTTCCTGTAAAATTGCACTATGAACACCTGTCCTACCAATTAAATTACAAAAAGAAAAAAACAAACAAGCAAAAAATCTAATGAATGTCTCCACCATCCTCCCAGGGTCCCAAGCCAGAAAACTTGAAAATCATTATTAAGTACTTCCTATTCCTCCCCAAATGCTTCCATAACATTCAATTGATCTAGCCAACCAAGATATGAGATACCTAAGATCAATGGGAAACTTCTTTGAGAGATAAATAATTAAAGATTAGAATTCATGTCACACACACACACACACACACACACACACACACACACACAGCCCTGCTTGCTTATTTTCCTGTCATATATTCCAATTCTCCCCATTTTTCCATTAATCAAAATTTCTTAAGAATTGAGTTCTGACAAGTTGAGGTTTTCCTGTAGTGACCATAAGAATTTTCTCAATCTTTTTATGTGGAGGTTATCCAACACAGAATATTTTTATTTTATTTCCTATCCACTAACCATGGACTATATGAAATTTCATCCCATTAAATTTCATCTCTGGAAAATGAACATCTTGATGAAAGAAGCTGATTATGGCAAAATTCATACATACACAGCAGAACCTGATGCAACCGAAAGATTCAGTACATCCCACTCAATATGCCTCGTTGGCAGTAGTGACAGGCTATCTACATTTCACAGCCAAAACGGGCCTTGATTCGCCAGTTGGGGACAGGCCATGAAGTACTAGGAAGAGAACTGGGAAGTGAGACAAGAGAACCGGGTTCTAATCCATCTCTGCTTACTAGGATTTCTGAACAAGTTATTGAATCTCATTAGCCTCCATTTTCTCACCAGTAAAATAGAACTAATTATGCCTACCTTACCTATTTCATACAAGATATTGAAAGTAATCTACAGTGAAAACACTTCCTAAAGTCATATAATTATTTCTATTAATATAAGCAATAAGTCTATACATTTGCCACAGTATTAAAATCGACATTAAAAATTATTTTTCTCTATTCAGCAAAGGCATGAATCTAATAAATAAGGAGAAAAAGAAATTGCAGTGAGTGTCCTTGATGTTTGACAAAATGAGAAAAAAGGAAACTGAATAGATTGGTTTTAAAATACTATGTGCTGACACAGAGATGAGATTCGAAATATGTTTTCCACTTTTTAGCTAAAAATGCTTTACCTTCCAGAAATGGTTTTGGCCAAGACTTTTAAAGCTTCTCAAACAGTAATTACTACAGTGAAAATAAGTAGGTGACAAGGAAAACAAGTAGGAGGGATCCAGATTTTTTTTTCCAGTTTATCCGATGAGGAAATGATGGTGCAGGGGTTATTGTTGGGGAACTACAATAATAAAATATAGCCTAAAATTTAAGATTGATCCTTGGGTCTTTAATAAAATGAATAAAAGTTCACTGAACATAAACTTTGCAGAAATAACTCTGCCAAGTACAGTGTTAAATACAAAGGAATATAAAACATGAACTGGATATTTAAGATGATTAAAGCCGAGATTGGGAGGGAAAACCTATCCACTTGAAAAGTTAATTTATGATGGAAAGTGGCAAGTTCAGTATACCTAAAAATGGAATGGAAGTGGAAGACATCTTATCTCTGGTGTAAGTTTTGATATATGCTTGTATCGAACATTTTGTGCAAGCTGTGTAAACTCGGATTAATCTACATATCTCTTTCTCTCATCATCTAATTCTGTGAGTCTGTGGTTCTAAATGCCCAATTCTATAATATGACAATGATGTTGTTATTTTATTTTGGAAGAAACTGTGGTGAAGTTAGAAAGACTTCCCAGAACAATATCTAAACTGCTTCTTCTTTATGTTAACTGCTTCTTAAATAATAAGTAGAATTAAGATAAGCAGAGAGGAGTAGGATGAAAATTCCTGAGAAAAGTAATGTCATAAGAAAATGCACACTCTTCTGAATCTAGAAGATTCTAGAAATGAAAAGCCTAAATGGACCAGTGCAGATATTCAATGAAAATAAGATAACGAGGAAGTTCAGAAATTAAATTGGGAAATTAGAGGGTTTTTTTTTTTTTGCCAGCTCAGGAGTTTGGGCTTTCTGTTTCACACAATGGTATGGTTCTAACATTTACTGAACACTAATGTCTGCCTGATGGATCTACTGCTTCACACAACTTCTAACAAGCAGGCATATTCTAATTGCTTCCAAATGCTTGTCTTATATATAGACTTCCTCCTCAAGTGAAAAATACTAGATCTATCATTGCAGTTGCTTTCTGATTATTAACTCAAGCATCTTGATCTCAACAGATCCTACATTTAAATGTTTTTAAGCAAAACGTATGAGCTTGGTTGTGAAGTGAGTTTGCCATGAAGTCTGTAACATTTGTGTTTGGTCTTGAAGGATAAGAATGTAAGTTGATGGATGGAAACAGGGAAAGTCAGCATAACTGCAGTACTCAAGCTGAACCTGATACAGAGATACAAATGAAAAACTAGTTACAAAGACACTGCCACAGTAGAATACAGAGGTAATCATGGTATAATTTAAGGGCATTGAAGGAAATGAATTTTAAAAATAATCAACTATCTTTAGTTACTGATAGACTGTAAGTGGCAACCAAAAGGACTTTCTAATCATAGTCATATATAGTCATAGTCTTTATAAAGAAAGAGTTTGTTCAGTTTATGCTAATTATTATGTCCTTGCCATGGTAAGATTTTGTCAAAGATTAGATATTGGGAATATTCTATTTCAACCATAGATGGAACAAAGAAATGAAAAAGAGAAATACAGTGACTTATTTTAAAAATTCTATAACTTTGAAACCGCACTCTTTGAAAATTAATTTTATGTTCTCATCCATCTTGCCCATACCTCCTGTCTATAGTCATTTTGTGGCTTTTGCTTTCTTCTCTAGATAGTTAATTATAACACCTGAGTCCAAATCTGTAGTTCTTTACTCTGACCTCAGCGTCCACATTCTTATCTTCATCAAGTTTCTTTGCCTCTACCATTTGTTTGTGTCAAGCAATATCAAGAAATCTGTGAAAATCAATACTTAATAAGTTACAGTAATATTTTCAGTTTCCTGTCACCTTCTTTAATGTACATGTATTCTCCATAACTCCTCATCACTCACTAAATCCATCTTGTGATCAGTTAGATGTAACTTAATGTAAAGTTAATCCTTTCCTGAGTGACCACAAATTTCACTGCGTGAAAGCCAAGTCTGCTGGACTTAGTCATTGTTTGGTACTTGAGAAGGTAAGGAAGATAATGAAAAAGGTGAAGGCCACTTACCTCTAGTAGTGACAGTCCTGTGCATAGGGTGTGTGGTGGTAGTATTTTGACAAAAAAGAATAATAACTTGGGCTTTTAATTCTTAGGTTACTTCTTCATTTCTCTGGGGTTGGCAAGTGTTGATCTATGCCCAGGTATAAATTGCTATGTTCATTGTTTCACCAATGTGTAGAAAGCAATTGAACCCACGATTTCTGGCATTAAACATCTCAGTGGCATTAACTTTTTTTTTTTATTTTATTTTTTATACACATATAATATATTTTTATCCCCAGGGGTACAGGTCTGTGAATCGCCAGGTTTACACACTTCACAGCACTCACCATAGCACATAACCTCCCCAATGTCCATAAACTCACCCCGCCCCTCCCAACCCCCCCCATCAACCCTCAGTTTGTTTTGTGAGATTATGAGTCACTTATGGTTTGTCTCCCTCCCAATCCCATCTTGTTTCATTTACTCTTCTCCTACCCCCTTAACCCCCCCATGTTCCATCTCCTCTCCCTCATATCAGGGAGATCACATGATAGTTGTCTTTCTCCGATTGACTTATTTCGCTAAGCATGATACCCTCTAGTTCCATCCACGTCGTCGCAAATGGCAAGATTTCATTTCTTTTGATGGCTGCATAGTATTCCATTGTGTATATATACCACATCTTCTTTATCCATTCGTCTGTTGATGGACATCTAGGTTCTTTCCATAGTTTGGCTATTGTAGACATTGCTGCTATAAACATTCAGGTGCACGTGCCCCTTCGGATCACTACGTTTGTATCTTTAGGGTAAATTCCCAGCAGTGCAATTGCTGGGTCATAGGGTAGTTCTATTTTCAACATTTTGAGGAACCTCCATGCTGTTTTCCAGAGTGGTTGCACCAGCTTGCATTCCCACCAACAGTGTAGGAGGGTTCCCCTTTCTCCGCATCCTCGCCAGCATCTGTCATTTCCTGACTTGTTAATTTTAGCCATTCTGACTGGTGTGAGGTGATATCTCATTGTGGTTTTGATTTGTATTTCCCTGATGCCGAGTGATATGGAGCACTTTTTCAGGTGTCTGTTGGCCATCTGGATGTCTTCTTTGCAGAAATGTCTGTTCATGTCCTCTGCCCATTTCTTGATTAGATTATTTGTTCTTTGGGTGTTGAGTTTACTAAGTTCTTTATAGGTTTTGGACACTAGCCCTTTATCTGATATGTCATTTGCAAATATCTTCTCCCATTCTGTCAGTTGTCTTTTGGTTTTGTTCACTGTTTCCTTTGCTGTGCAAAAGCTTTTGATCTTGATAAAATCCCAATAGTTCATTTTTGCCCTTGCTTCCCTTGCCTTTGGCGATGTTCCTAGGAAGATGTTGCTGCGGCTGAGGTCAAAGAGGTTGCTGCCTGTGTTCTCCTCAAGGATTTTGATGGATTCTTTTCTCACATTGAGGTCCTTCATCCATTTTGAGTCTATTTTCGTGTGTGGTGTAAGGAAATGATCCAATTTCATTTTTCTGCATGTGGCTGTCCAATTTTCCCAACACCATTTATTGAAGAGGCTGTCTTTTTTCCATTGGACATTCTTTCCTGCTTTGTCGAAGATGAGTTGACCATAGAGTTGAGGGTCTATTTCTGGGCTCTCTATTCTGTTCCATTGATCTATGTGTCTGTTTTTGTGCCAGTACCATGCTGTCTTGATGATGACAGCTTTGTAATAGAGCTTGAAGTCCGGAATTGTGATGCCACCAACTTTGGCTTTCTTTTTCAATATTCCTTTGGCTATTCGAGGTCTTTTCTGGTTCCATATAAATTTTAGGATGATTTGTTCCATTTCTTTGAAAAAAATGGATGGTACTTTGATAGGAATTGCATTAAATGTGTAGATTGCTTTAGGTAGCATAGACATTTTCACAATATTTATTCTTCCAATCCAGGAGCATGGAACATTTTTCCATTTCTTTGTGTCTTCCTCAATTTCTTTCATGAGTACTTTATAGTTTTCTGTGTATAGATTCTTAGTCTCTTTGGTTAGATTTATTCCTAGGTATCTTATAGTTTTGGGTGCAATTGTAAATGGGATGGACTCCTTAATTTCTCTTTCTTCTGTCTTGTTGTTGGTGTAGAGAAATGCAACTGATTTCTGTGCATTGATTTTATATCCTGACACTTTACTGAATTCCTGTACAAGTTCTAGCAGTTTTGGAGTGGAGTCTTTTGGGTTTTCCACATATAGTATCATATCATCTGCGAAGAGTGATAGTTTGACTTCTTCTTTGCCAATTTGGATGCCTTTAATTTCCTTTTGTTGTCTGATTGCTGAGGCTAGGACTTCTAGTACTATGTTGAATAGCAGTGGTGATAGCGGACATCCCTGCCGTGTTCCTGACCTTAGCGGAAAAGCTTTCAGTTTTTCTCCATTGAGAATGATATTTGCGGTGGGTTTTTCATAGATGGCTTTGATAATATTGAGGTATGTGCCCTCTATCCCTACACTTTGAAGAGTTTTGATCAGGAAGGGATGCTGTACTTTGTCAAATGCTTTTTCAGCATCTATGGAGAGTATCATATGGTTCTTGTTCTTTCTTTTATTAATGTGTTGTATCACATTGATTGATTTGCGGATGTTGAACCAACCTTGCAGCCCTGGGATAAATCCCACTTGGTCGTGGTGAATAATCCTTTTAATGTACTGTTGAATCCTATTGGCGAGTATTTTGGTGAGAATTTTTGCATCTGTGTTCATCAAGGATATTGGTCTGTAGTTCTCTTTTTTGATGGGATCCGTGTCTGGTTTGGGGATCAAGGTGATGCTGGCCTCATAAAATGAGTTTGGAAGTTTTCCTTCCATTTCTGTTTTTTGGAACAGTTTCAGGAGAATAGGAATTAGTTCTTCTTTAAATGTTTGGTAGAATTCCCCCGAGAAGCCGTCTGGCCCTGGGCTTTTGTTTGTTTGGAGATTTTTGATGACTGTTTCAATCTCCTTACTGGTTATGGGTCTGTTGAGGCTTTCTATTTCTTCCTGGTTCAGTTGTGGTAGTTTATATGTCTCTAGGAATGCATTCATTTCTTCCAGATTCTCAAATTTGTTGGCGTAGAGTTGGTCATAGTATGTTCTTATAATTGTCTGTATTTCTTTGGTGTTCGTTGTGATCTCTCCTCTTTCATTCATGATTTTATTTATTTGGGTCCTTTCTCTTTTCTTTTTGATAAGTCTGGCCAGGCGTTTATCGATCTTATTAATTCTTTCAAAGAACCAGCTCCTAGTTTCATTGATTTGTTCTATTGTTTTTTTGGTTTCTATTTCATTGATTTCTGCTCTGATCTTTATGATTTCTCTTCTCCTGCTGGGTTTAGGGTTTCTTTCTTGTTCTTTCTCCAGCTCCTTTAGGTGTAGGTTAGGTTGTGTACCTGAGACCTTTCTTGTTTCTTGAGAAAGGCTTGTACTGCTATATATTTTCCTCTCAGGACTGCCTTTGATGTGTCCCACAGATTTTGAACTGTTGTGTTTTCATTATCATTTGTTTCCATGAATTTTTTCAATTCTTCTTTAATTTCCTGGTTGACCCATTCATTCTTTAGATGGATGCTGTTTAGTCTCCATGTATTTGGGTTCTTTCCAAATTTCCTCTTGTGATTGATTTCTAGCTTCAGAGCATTGTGGTCTGAAAATATGCAGGGAATGATCCCAATCTTTTGATACCAGTTGAGACCTGATTTAGGACCGAGGATGTGATCTATTCTGGAGAATGTTCCATGTGCACTAGAGAAGAATGTGTATTCTGTAGCTTTGGGATGAAATGTTCTAAATATATCTGTGATGTCCATCTGGTCCAGTGTGTCATTTAAGGCCTTTATTTCCTTGTTGATCTTTTGCTTGGATGATCTGTCCATTTCAGTGAGGGGAGTGTTAAAGTCCCCTACTATTATTGTATTATTGTCAATATGTTTCTTTGATTTTGTTATTAATTGGTTTATATAGTTGGCTGCTCCCACGTTAGGGGCATAGATATTTAAAATTGTTAGATCTTCTTGTTGGACAGTTCCTTTGAGTATGATATAGTGTCCTTCCTCATCTCTTATTATAGTCTTTGGCTTAAAATCTAATTGATCTGATATAAGGATTGCCACTCCTGCTTTCTTCTGATGTCCATTAGCATGGTAAATTCTTTTCCACCCCCTCACCTTAAATCTGGAGGTGTCTTCGGGTTTAAAATGAGTTTCTTGTAGGCAACATATAGATGGGTTTTGTTTTTTTATCCATTCTGATACCCTGTGTCTTTTGATTGGGGCATTTAGCCCATTAACATTCAGGGTAACTATTGAGAGATATGAATTTAGTGCCATTGTATTGCCTGTAAGGTGACTGTTATTGTATATTGTCTCTGTTTCTTTCCGATCTACTACTTTTAGAGTCTCTCTTTGCTTAGAGGACCCCTTTCAATATTTCCTGTAGAGCTGGTTTGGTATTTGCAAATTCTTTCAGTTTTTGTTTGTCCTGGAAGCTTTTAATCTCTCCTCCTATTTTCAATGATAGCCTAGCTGGATATAGTATTCTTGGCTGCATGTTTTTCTCGTTTAGTACTCTGAATATATCATGCCAGCTCTTTCTGGCCTGCCAGGTCTCTGTGGATAAGTCTGCTGCCAATCTAATATTTTTACCATTGTATGTTACAGACTTCTTTTCCTGGGCTGCTTTCAGGATCTTCTCTTTGTCACTAAGACTTGTAAATTTTACTATTAGGTGACGGGGTGTGGACCTATTCTTATTGATTTTGAGGGGGGTTCTCTGAACCTCCTGGATTTTGATGCTTGTTCCCTTTGCCATATTGGGGAAATTCTCTCCAATAATTCTCTCCAATATACCTTCTGCTCCCCTCTCTCTTTCTTCTTCTTCTGGAATCCCAATTATTCTAATGTTGTTTCATCTTATGGTGTCACTTATCTCTCGAATTCTCCCCTCGTGGTCCAGTAGCTGTTTGTCCCTCTTTTGTTCAGCTTCTTTGTTCTCTGTCATTTGGTCTTCTATATCGCTAATTCTTTCTTCTGCCTTATTTATCCTAGCAGTGAGAGCCTCCATTTTTTATTGCACCTCATTAATAGCTTTTTTGATTTCAACTTGGTTAGATTTTAGTTCTTTTATTTCTCCAGAAAGGGCTTCTATATCTCCCGAGAGGGTTTCTCTAATATCTTCCATGCCTTTTTCGAGCCCGGCTAGAACCTTGAGAATCGTCATTCTGAACTCTAGATCTGACATATAACCAATGTCTGTATTGATTAGGTCCCTAGCCTTTGGTACTGCCTCTTGTTCTTTTTTTTGTGGTGAATTTTTCCGCCTTGTCATTTTGTCCAGATAAGAGTATATGAAGGAGCAAGTAAAATACTAAAAGGGTGGCAACAACCCCAGGAAAATATGCTTTAGCCAATTCAGAAGAGATCCCAAATCGTGAGGGGGGAGAAATGGGATAAAAAGAGGTTCAGAAAGGAAAAAAAAAAAAAAAAAAAAAGAAACAATTAAAAAAAGAAAACCAATAAAGAAAAAAATATAAAAAGGAAAAAAATATATATATATTAGATAAACTAGTTAAAAAACGTTAAAAAAGAAAAGGGTAAAAGTTAAAAATATTTAGCAGAAGAAGAGAAAAAAAATTGAAAAAGAAAAAAAAATTAAATTAACTGCAAGGCTAAAGAATCATGGGGAGAAAGCCATGAGTTCTGTGCTTTGCTTTCTCCTCCTCTGGAATTCCACTGCTCTCCTTGGTATTGAAACTGCACTCCTTGGTTGGTAAACTTGGTCCTGGCTGGGTTTCTTGTTGATCTTCTGGGGGAGGGGCCTGTTGTAGTGATTCTCAAGTGTCTTTGCCCCAGGTGGAGTTGCATCGCCCTTACCCAGGCTGGTCTGAGTAATCCGAACGGGTTTGCTTTTGGAGCTTTTGTTCCCTGAGCGCTTTCCGTAGAGTTCTGGAGGGTGGGAATGAAGATGGCGGCCTCCCGGTCTCCGGCCCGGAGGAGCCGAGAGCCTGGGGCCCCAGTCCTCAGTGCACCCTCAGAGAACAGGGCCCAATTACTCCCGTCACCCTGCCTCCGGCCACGCTCTGAGCTGACCGAGCCTGTGACCGGTTCAAGGTAACCCCGAGCTTAGAGCTCACTCCTCGGCTCTGTCTCTGTAGCCGGCTTCCCTGTTCTAATACCTGTAAGCTCTGCGACACTCAGACACCCCCGATCCTTCTGTGACCCTGCGGGACCTGAGGCCACGCTGACCCTGCGTGGGCTTCACCCCGATTAAGCCTCTGGAGTGATGTCCCTCTGCGGAACAGACTTTTAAAAGTCCTGATTTTGTGCTCCGTTGCTCCGCTGCTTGCCGGGAGCCGGCCCCTCCCCCCGCGGTCTATCTTCCCGTCCCTTTGAATTCACTTCTCCGCCAGTCCTACCTTTCAGAAAGTGGTTGATTTTCTGTTTCTAGAATTGCTGTTCTTCTTCTCTTCGATCTCCCGTTGGATTTGTAGGTGTTTGCAATCTTTAGATAAGCTATCGAGCTGATCTCCCGCTACCTGAAGTAGTCTCAGCCTGCTACTTCTCCGCCATCTTGACTCCTCCCCCGGCATTAACTTTTTGAAATAGTTTTCAAATATACCCTAGACTTTTATAAAGAATGATCTTCAATCTGTTTTTTTAAAGATTTCATTTATTTATTTATTTGACAGACAGAGATCACAAGCAGGTAGAGAGGCAGGCAGAGAGAGGAGGAAGCAGGCTCCCCGCTGAGCAGAGAGCTGGATGCAGGGCTCAATCCCAGGATGCTGGGATCATGACCTGAGCTGAAGGCAAAGGCTTTAACCCACCCAGCCACCCAGGAACCCCTTCAATCTATTTTTCATAGATTAACTCTACAAGGTATTAGGAGAGCTGTTTGTATTTTTCCAACATATTCATGCTAGTTTTTTTTAATTTCAATAACTTTTTCCAACTGTAAATGTAGAATATACTCAATACATAATGCTTGAATACAGCAATAAAAATGATCACTTTTGTTTTTGTTGCTATGCTACATGACTATATTACAGATATATATAATACTATAAAACAATTTTATTCTTAACTAAATGTGTTGTGACCATTTTCCACGTGTTATTAAAAATAAAAATATTAAAATATATTTATTATAACAAAAATATTTCTGGCTCTTGTAAGATGACACACAAAAATAGCTTGAAAATTCTCTCTGTAAACATCTAAAATGGTCATCAATTACAGTAACAAAAACAAAAATTACAGTGCATTGCTAGGATCATATGGGAGGGAAAGGTCCTCAACAAGAAGAAATTTTCAGATGCCAAATTCAGAGCCAGTAGAACCTAGAGGTAATACTTCTAATTACCTGAGATGTGGTTGGGACACTTAGGGACTTGAGTATACCATGTATATAGTGATGCAAGTCAAAGCTCTATACCCAGAAGAGTCAAGTGTTTTAGAATTGAGGCCCCTAAAGAATGCATGAGATTAAAAACGTGTTCATTTCCATAGAAGACCACAAGGAAGCTTGTTGGTGCCTGGTTTTATCTCTCCCTTAAAAAACATCAAGACTTTGAACCTCTATCCCTAAAACAAGGAACTGAATCTCAGCAGGAGATAATCTAGGATCCCTTATATTAGTAAATGACAGCCAATGGAGAGACAGATTCAAAACCTAAGAAGTCTTGAACCCTCACTGAAGTTGAGCTAAAATTTAAAAATGTCTTTTTTTTTTAAGGTTTTATTTATTTATTTATTTGACAGAGAGAGAGAGAGATCACAAGCAGGCAAAGAGGCAGGCAGAGAGGAGGAAGCAGGCACCCTGCTGAGCAGAGAGCCTGATGTGGGGCTCAATCCCAGGACCTGAGATCATGATCTGAGCCGAAGGCAAAGGCTTTAACCCACTGAACCACCCAGGCACCCCTAAATTTAAAAATGTCTTAGTACAGCAACATACCTGCCAAATAAGAGTTCACACACAGCAGTAAATAATAATGCCATCTGTAATACCTTCCTACTCCTTGTAATTTTCTTTATTTTACATTATTTTTGTATCTGAATTTTCCAGCACAGTGTTGAACAGAAGTGTTGATAAACGTCCTGACTAGGTTTTTTTGTTTGTTTTTTTGGGAAAAAAATGTTCATTATTTCACCATTAAGTATAAATTTGGTTGTAGATAGTTGTAGGTTTTTTTTTTCTTTTTTTCCTTTTTCCTAGATGCTGTGGCTCAGACTGAGCAAATTCTCTTCTATGCCCCTGTACCTAGTTTGTCGAACAGTTTAATCCTGAGTGGGTACTGAAATTTTTTCAAAATATAAAATATTATCCTTTAAATATAGGTAGCATCTGCAGTAAACACCCTCTACTATTCCTGACAGTGATGATTTCTATTTTTAGTTCAGAATTACTAGACTTTTCCAGCTCATTCTTTTATATATGTGCTGCCGAAGTGAGCACTCCAGCTCATTCTTGTTAAGCTTCTCTGTTGTATACTTGTTTTCAGCATTACTGATTTAAGCCCTTATTGTCATATTATTCTTTCTACTTTAGGTTTACTCTATCCTTCTAGATTTTAGAAGTGAAATCTTAAGTTATTGGCTTCAAACTTTTCTTCCTTTCTATAGATATTTAAAGCTACATATTTTTCTCCAAGTACTGCTTTGGCTGTATCTCACAAATTTCCATATACTTTTTTTTTCCCCCCTAAGGCATACATCATGATGTTATACACACACACACATTTTGAAATTATTACTACAACTAAGATAATTAACATATCTGTCACTGCACACAGTTACTTTTTGGGGGTAAATATTCTTTTTATCAGCACAAGTTGGATACAATCCACATACTTTATTTTATTTAAAGTGTGTTCTAATTTGTTTGTGATTTCTGCTTTGACACATTTTTTATAACTTTGTTGATTAATTTCTAAATATTTGGGTTCTTACACAGCATGTTGTTAACAATTGCTTCATTAATTTGCTTGTGCTTAGAAGATATCCTTTGTACGATAACAGGGTTTTTTGAGACATAATTACCTAAGATAGTAGATAATGTTGTTCAGCTATTTTGTGTCTTTACTAACATGTATCAGGGTCTAGTTGTTCCATCAGTTGCTGAGAAAGCAATGTTAAAATTTCTTACTATTGAAAAATTTTCTCGCATTGGACTTGTAAGTTTCTACTTTCAGTCAGTGTTGCTTTACATGTGCTGAAATTCTGTTCTACCCATGGATATTAATAACTGACATATTTTCTTAATGAATTGCTCATATATCAGTATGGAAGATCTCTCTATGTTTGGCTAAATGCTTTCTAATAATAATTTCTAATTATTTCTAATAATCTCTGCCTCTTAATAGAGGTATTTAATATAGTAACATTTAATGCAATAATTGATATGAAAAATTTTAAATCAACTGTTTTATTAGTTTTCTTCTTCTCTATTTTTAGCCAGTCTTTTACCTTTCCCATTCTTTTAAATTATTTGAGTAGTTTCTGTTTTAGAATTCCATTTTAACTGATTATTTTTTCATCCATAACTTCTTGCTTTTTATTATTATCGCTGTTGTTTTTCTTGCTCTAGGAATTTTAATATGCATCCTTATCTCACTCATGCCAGTTTCTTCCAAGTTTCAACTCCCCTCCAAAATGTTTTTTATTTATTCTTTAGAGATGTCAGGTGGTAGTTTTGTTTCTTATCTCATATATAGTTTATTGTTATTATATGAAGGATAATTAATTTGTTAGAAGTTTACTAATCCTACCAGATCTAAAATTCCTAATATTTACATGAGGAAAAAAAGAAAGAAAAAACTGTGAGGATTTACCACTTACAGAGCTATTATTGAAAATAACTGTGACTGAATTCAAGAAGAACAATAATCTCCCAGAGGTAATGAAATGCTATAAGCAATATTGAACAACTAAATTGCTAAATATAGTAGTGAATCTAAACTAACATTGACTATGTGAAAATGATTAATATTGGATTAGAAAAAAATAATGTCATGTCTTTTCTTATTGAGATGTAATTGACATAAAACATCAGTTTACAGTATGGAGATTCAATATCTGTATACATTGTAAAATGACTACCAAGGTAAGTCTACTCCTCCTCTGTCCCCATACAAAATGAATACATTGTACATTGTATCCCCATGATTTACTAATTTCGTGTTGAAAGTGTGTACTACTTGACACCCCTCACTCATTTAATTCCCCAACTCTTCTCTGACAACCACAATTCTGTTCTCTGTTACTAATAGTCTGGGTTTTGTTTTGTTTGTTCTGTTTCTTAGATTCCACATGTAACTGAAATCATGTTACCTTTGTCCTTCTCTGACTTATTCCACCTAGCAAAATAACTTCAAGGTTTGTGCATATTGTTGCAAACAGTAGATTTCATTGTTTTTTATGGCTGAGTAGAATTCTGTTGAATATTTGCAGCACATCTTTTTTATCCATTCATCTATCAGTGGGCATGGTTTGCTTCCTTATCTTCGCTATATTAAATAATGTTGCAATAAACATAAAGGTGCATATATTTTTCAAATTAGTATTTTCATTTTCTTTGGATAGATAACCAGTAGAGAAATTCCTGGATCTTATGATGGTTTTATTTTTAATTTTTTTAGGAATCTCCCTACTGTTTTTCATAGTAGCTGTACCAATTTACATTCCCACTAACAGTATAGGAGTGTTCCTTTTTTTCCATATCTTAGCCAACACTTGTTATCACTTGTCTTTTTGATAATAGATATTCTGACAGGTATAGTGATATCTCATTGTGGTTTTGATTTGCATTTCCCTGATGCCTAGTGATGCTGAGCATCTTTTCATGTGCTTGTTGACCATCTGTATGTCTTCTTGTGAAAAATGTCTATTCAGATTCTCTGCCCATATTTTAATTGGATTCTTTGATTTTTGTTATTGTGCTGTATGAATCCTTTATTTATTTTGGAAATTAACCCCTTACCAGAAAGCAGTATCTTCTCTTTCTCATTCAGTAGACTGACTTTTCATTTTGTTGATGGATTTCTTTGCTGTGCAGAAGCTCTAGAGTGATAGAATCTCATTTGTTTATTTCCACTTTTGTTTTTGGAGTTATATCCAAAACAAAAGAAAAACTTTGCTAAGTATCAAGGAGTTATAGCCTATATTTTCCTCTAGGAGTTGTATGGTTTTAAGTCTTACATTCAAGTCCTTAATCTGTTTTGAGTTAATTTTCATATATGGTATAAGATGGTGGTCCAGTTTTTTTTTTTTGTTTTGTTTTGTTTCCATTCTTTTTCAAGTAGCTGTCCAGTTTTCCCAATACCATTTATTGAAGAGATTTATTTTGTTTTCTTCCCTCTTTTGTCATAAGAGTATCAGCCATATATTTAGGTTTATGTCTGGGCTCTCTATTCTGTTCTGTTGTTCTTTGTATCTCTTTTTATGTCAATGCCGTAGTATTTTGGTTACTATAGCTTTGTAATATAGTTTGAAATCAGGGAGCATGACACCTCCACCTTTATTCTTTCTCAGGATTATTTTGACTATTTAGGGACTTTTGTTGTTCTGTGTGACTTTTAAAAAATTTTTATCCTTATCCCATATTATTTGCACTATTTTATTTATTTTTTTTAAGTAGCTCTACCCCCCAATATGGAGCTTGAACTCACAACTCCAAGATTAAGGTCACAACCTTTTCTGACTAAGCCAACCAGGCACCCCCTGTTCCATATAACTTTTGGAAATATTTGTTCAAGTCTTTGAAAAATGATATTGGAATTTTCATAGCTACTATGGACATTTTAACAATACTCTTCTAAAAAAAAAAAAAACAACAATATTCTTCCAATCCATGAGTATAGATATCTTTCCATTTATTTATGCCTTCTTCGATTTCTTTCATCAGTGTTCTTATGGTTTTCAGAGTACAGGTCTTTCACCTGCTTAGCTAAATTTATTCCTAGGTATTTTATTCTTTTCAATGTGATTATAAATGGGATTATTTTCTTGATTTCTCTGATAGTTTGTTATCAGTGTATAGAAATGCAACAGATTGCTGTATATTGATCTTGTATCTTAGAACTTTACTGAATTCATTTATTAGTTCCAGTAGTTTTTGGTAGAGACATTAGAGTTTTCTCTATATAGTATGATGTTATCTGCAAATAGTGGCAGTTCTACTATTTCCTTTTCTTGCCTAATTGCTGTGGCTAGGATTTTCAATATTATGTTGAATAAAAGTGGGACAATGGGCATTCTTGTCTTGTTCTGGTCTTAGAGGAAAAGCTTATAGCTTTCCACCACTAAGTATGATATTAGCTCTTGGTCTGTCATAGATGGTCTTCATTATGTTGTGGTATATTCCCTTTATATGCATCACATTGAACGTCTTTTGTTTGTTTGTTTTTTTATCCTAAATAGATTTTGGATTTTGTCAGTTGTTTTTTTGCAGCTATTGAGATGATTATATGGTTTTTACCTTTCATTTTATTAATGTGGTGTATCACATTTGATTTGCAGATATTGAACCACCTTTGCATCCCTGGAATAAATCACACTTGATCTTGGTGTATTTTTTAAATATACTGCTAAATTGGGTTTGCTAATATCTTGTTGAGGACTTTTGCATCTATGTTTTATCAATAATATTGGCCTGTGATTTTCTTTTTGGTGTTGTCCTCATCCGGTTTTGGTATCATGGTAATTCTGGCTTCATAAAATGAACTTGGAATTATTACTTACTCTTCAGTTTTTTGGATGAGTTTATGAAGTATAGGTATTAAATCTTTGAATATTTGGTAGAATTCACTAGAGAAATCGTCTGGTCCTGGACTTTGGGGGAGCAGTGGGAGGGGGTGATTACTGATATAATCTTCTTATTAATAATTGGTCTATTCAGATTTTCTATTTTATCGTGATTCAGTTTTAGAAGATTTTAAGTTTATAGGAATTTATCCATTTCTTCCAGATTGTCCAATTTGTTGGCATATAATTGTTCATAGTAGTGTCATGACCCTTCCTCTTTCTGTGGTGTCAATTGTAACTTCTCTTTATTTCTGATTTTTTTTTTTTTTTGTAAGTCTAGCTAAGGCTTTGTCTATTTTATTTATCTCTTCAGAGAATCAGCTCTTAGTTTCATTGACCCTTTCTATTGTCTTTTTAGTTTTTATTTCATTTAGTATATCTCTGGTCTTTATTATTTATTTCATCTCTGGTCTTTATATTTTCCTTCCTCTACTGACTTTGGGCTTCACTTGTTCTAATTCTTTTAGGTATAAAAGTTAATTGTTTGAGATTTTTCTTGTTTTTTTTGAGGCAGTCCTGTATTGCCATGAACTTCCCTTTTAAAACAACTTTTGCAGCATCCCATAGATTTTGGTGTGTAGTGTTTCTGCTTTTATTTGTCTCTAGGTATTTTTTAAAATTTCTCCTTTGATTTCTTTTATGACCCAGTAGTTGTTCAAAAATGCTTTTTAATTTCTGGTTTTTTCCCTATAACTATAATGTCAAGTTTCATACCATTGTAGTCAGAAAAGATGCTTGATATGATTTCAGTCTTCTTGAATTTATTGAGTCTTGTTTTGTGGCCTAATATATGATCTATCCTGGAGAATATTACATATGCACTTGAGAAGAATGTATATTCTACTGCTTTGGATGGAAGGTTTTGTATATATCTATTATCTCCATCTGGTCTAATGTGTCATTGAAGGCTAATGTTTCCCTATTGCTTTTCTGTCTGTATTATTTATCCACTGATGCAAGTAAGATATTAAAGTCTCCTAATAGTACTGTATTGCTATCAATTTCCTTGAAAGTCTGTTAGTATTCCCTTTATATATTTTGGTGCTTCTGTATATTTATAAATGCTATATCTCTTGTTGGACTGACCCCTTTATTACCATGTATTGTTTCTCTTTGTCTTTTACTATATTTTTTTTAAAGTCTATTTTGTCTGATATGAGTATTGCAACAATAGTTTTCATTTGTGTGGAATACTTTTTTTCCCCCATTCTTTCACTTTCAGTTTGTTTGCATCCTCCTTTTGAAGTGAATCTCATATAGGCATTATGTATGTGTACATATATGTATATATGTATCTGTGTGTGGATGTGTGTGCTTTTGGTTTTTTACCCATTTGTTCACTGTGTTTTTTGATTGGAGAATTTCATCTGTTTACATTTAAAGTAATTGCTGATAGATATGTATTTATTGTCATTTTGTTAATTGTTTTCTGGTTGATTTGCAGTTCCTCTCTATTCCTTTTTTCTCTTTCTCTCTTGCCTTGTGGTTTGATGAATTCCTTTAATGTTATGTTTAGATTCCTTTCTCATGTTCTTTGGTGTATTTACAATAAGTTTTTGCTTTGTGGTTATGGTGAGGTTCACATATATCATCCTATGCATAGAACAATCTATGCTAACTTGGTAGCAACTGAAATTTGAACACATCCTAAAATACATTTTTACTCTTTCCCCTCATGTTTCATGTTTGATATCATTTTACACTTTTAATTTATGTACCCTTATTTAATTGCTATAGTTCTAATTAATTTTATTACTTTTCCTTTTAACTTTCTTAGTAGCTTTGTAAGTAGTTAATCTACTACATTTACTATATATTTACTTTTTCCAGTAATATGTTTTCTTGGTATTAATTAATACCATTTCTATTCAGTTTAAAAAGTCCCTTTAACATTTCTTGTAAGCCTGGTTTAATAGTAATGAACTACTTTAATTTTAGCTTGTCTGGAAATTCTCTCTCTCCTTTAATTCTGAATGATAACCTTGCTGTGTAGAATATTCTTTGTAAAGTTTTTTTCTTCTTAACACTGAATATGTCATGCCACTTTATGCTGGTCTGCAAAGTTTCTGCTGAAAAGTCTGCTGATAGCCTTTCCTTTGAACTTAATTTGTTTTTTCTCTTTCTGCTTTTGAGATTTCTCTTCATCTTTAACTTTTGCCTTTTCGATTATACTGTATTTTGGTGTGGATCTCCTTATTTGGCACTCTCTGGGCTTCTTGGACCTGAATGTCTGTCCCTTCCCTACCTTAGGGATATTTTCAGCCAGTATTTCTTTAGATAAGTTTCCTGTCCCTTTTTCTGTTCTCTTTCTGAGAACCCTGTAATGTGAAAGTTATTCTACTTAATTTGCTATTGGTCCTTTCAGTGATTTGTATTTTTTAAAAAATTTTTCTCCTTTTGCTCTGTTTGGGTGAGTTCCATTGCTTTGGCTTCTAGCTTGCTGATCCATTTGCCTGCTTTATTCAGTTTGCTATTGAACCACCCTGGATAATATTTCCATTTAGTTACTGTATTCTGTCACCCTGTGACTTCTGTTTGGTACTTTCTTATGTTTCCTTTGTTAAAGTTCTCACTGTATTCATTCTCCTGAGTTTGGTGAGCATCTTTATGACCATCATTTTGAATTCTTATCAAGTAGGTTGCTTATCTCTGTATCATTAAGGTATTTTTCTGATGTTTTGTCTTGTTTTTTTGTTTGCAAAATATTCCTCTGTTTCCTAATTTTTCCTGACTGCCTGTGTTTATTTCTATGTATGAGACAAAACAGTTATGTCCCTGGGGTAGCTGGGGTAGCCCTGTTTAGAAGAAACTTCTCATTCACCTTCTCATTCATCTTTGCCTTAGCTCTTGGTTTTCTCTCAGACATTTGTGATTGTCTAAACTTTATTTATTCTTGATATAACCCCATTGTTGAGGGTATGCCAAGGCCTGTCAGTGTTCTAAGGGGAGTAATCTCATTTAGTATCTAGTTTCAGGCTGTTTGGAAGTCTTACTCTTGGACAGCAGATTTCCAAGTAGGCAAATAAATATAGTCTGGTGAGGCCACAATAATAATACCTGCTGACCTCCAGACTAGGAGATCTGGAGATATGCTCTGAGCAATAGTTGCAAAAATCAGCGTTCCAGACAAGTGGATAATCTCCTTTCTGGGAGGTCTTGTCAAGCCGCAACAAGGTACAATGACGCTGTCTCTCTGTTTAAATTCCCTGGGCCTACTTCCTTAATCTCTAGATGTGTGGGAAACCTGATGCCTATCCCTCAGGCTGAAACTTCAGACTAAGTAAATGGTCCATTTTCATGAAAAAGCTGGGGTTATCTCTGTCTGCTGTCTGTGTTGTGTCCCCCAGATGGTCACCTGCTAACTATCTTACCAACTGTTACATTCCCATGGAGCTCGGGAACATCAGCTCCCTTAAATACCAAGGTCAGGTGATCAAGGGGTGTCCCCTGTGTGGATTTCATATACCTCCTGGCTTTAGCTGGGCAGGTAGAGAGTGTAGGGGGCAAGGAAACCTTGATGGTTTCAGAAAGGGAGTGGTGGAGTTCTACAACTGCCAGTATCTTGGGCTTCAACACAATCGGGTTGTGCCATGATGGCCTGCAAAGTGTCAGGAGGGTACCATGTCTCAGCTCACCCATCTGTGCTGGCAAGCTGTGTAGAGAGTTTAAAACTATTATCTAGGAAAAAAAAACAAAAAACAGTGCCTCCATCTCTAGGGAGTTTCAACTCTACCCCACCCCTCCAGCACATGCTTTTAGATTAGGAAATTAACCTTTTTCACAAGTGCTTTTCAGACTGGCATTTTTTCATTGAGTCTTGGGAGAAATGAGACTGTAAGTGAGCCTTTTAAAAGGGAAATCTCAGTTTCCTTTTGCACGTTGGGTCCCTTGGACATTGGCTCTGTTGGTTTTATAAGCCACATGTTGTAGGGACTGTTCTCTCCAGTGTAGTTCCCAGAGATTGGGGCATGTGATATGGGGTACCAACCCCTCTTCCTTCAGGAAGAAGTGCCAGATGGGTGAGATCTCTTTCTATTGTGTGTCTTCATGCCAGGGGTGGGGTTTTGGTGAGACTGCGTCTCTGCCTTTCCTACCTCTTCAGATGTGGTCTTTTTGTCCTTTGTTGTGGAAAATCAATTTATCTAGTTTTCAAAACTTTTACAGAGGGAAATGATCCATATGCAGCTGTTGATATGGTATGTTCATGGGAGAAGGCGAGTTCAGGATATTCCTATACACCATCTTGCAGAAGTCTCCCAAGAGAGAATTTTTGATTCTTGGCATATGGATCATGTGATATGGAAGAAAGGCCATGAACTCTTTAGAAATGATTTGTGCTGAAACAGAAAACCTGATTAACGGTGGCTGAATCCAGTAGCTGCTTAGAGAGTGCACATTTACCTTTAACAATTTTATAGTAAAAAGTAGAAGTTCTGTCAGGAATGTATTTCAGGTTAGCAAATGTAGAGCTTTATTTTGATAAGGTGGAATAAGTGTGTGAACCTTTCAACATTCTTAAAGGAAAAAATGGGTTTTAAAAACTTCAGGGCAACCATTAAAATAGAAGAAATAGAATATAAAATTATATATTATTGGAAAATAAAAACAAAATAAATATGTGATAAATGTAATAAATTCAATAAAAGACAAAAGAGAATAAAAGAACTAAAAAATAATGGAAATAAGAGGATGCAAGATACCTTAGTTTGAACAAATCCAAATACAGGCATGCCTTATTTTATTATGCTTCACATTACGCACTTTTCAGATACTGAGTTTTATTACAAATTAAATATTTGTGGCAACCCTGTGTTGAGAAAGTCCATTGACACCATTTTTCCAATAGCATTTATTCATTTCATGTCTCTATGTCACACTTTGTTACTTACTGCAATATTTCAAACATTTTCATTAGTCCTGTATGTGTTATGGTAATCTGTGATTAGTGATCTTTGATGTTACTACTGTAATTGTTTTAAGGTATGATGAATCATGCTCATGTAAGATGGTAAATGTATAAATAAATGTTGAGTGTATTGTGATTGCTCCACCAACCAGCTGTTTCCCCATCTCTCTCCCTCTTTTGGGCCTCCCTGTATCCTAATATATAACAATATTAAAATCAGGCCAATTAATAACCCTGCAGTGATCGCTAAGTGTTCAAGTGAAAGGAAGACTCACACACATCTTACTTTAAGTCAAAAGCTAGCAATGATTAAGCTTAGTGAGAAAGGAATGCTAAAAACTGAGATAGATCAAAAGCTAGGACTCCTGCACCAAACAGTCAAGTTATGAATACAAAGGAAAAATTCTTGAAAAAAATTAGAAGTGCTACACCAGTGAACACAAAAATGATAAGAAAGCTGATTTTATTGCTGATATGGAGAAGGTTTTAGTGGTCTAAAGAGAAGATCAGATCAGCCATAACATTCCTTTAGACCCAAGACTAATCCAGAGCAAGGCCTTAACTCTCTTCAATTCTATGATGACTGAGAGAGGCGAGGAAGTTGCAGAAAGAAAGTATGAAGCTAGCAGGGGTTGGTTCATGGGGCTTAAGGAAGGAAGTCATCTCCATAATATCAAAGTGCAAGGCAAAGCTGCAATGCTAATGTAGAAGCGGCAACAATTTATCCAGAAAATCAAGTTAAGCTCAGTAATGGAAATAGCCATATTAAATAGCAGATTTTCAATGTAGACAAAACAGCCTTGTATAAGAATATAAGGACCATCTAGGACTTTCCTAGCTAGGAATATGTTAATGCCTAACTTTAAAGCTTCAAAGGAGAGGCTGACTCTCCTTTTAAGGGTTAATGAGGTTGATGACTTTAAGTGGAATCCAGTGGTCATTTACCATTCTGAAAATCCTACAGCCCTTAAGAATTATGCTAAATTTACTCTGTCTGTGCTCTGTAAATGGAACAACAAAGCCTGAATGACAGCACATCTGTTTACAGATGGTTTACTGAATATTTTTTTTTTAAGATGTTATTTATTTGTTTAACACAGAGAGAGAACACAAACAGGGGGAACTGGGAGAGGGAGAAGCAGGCTCCACACTGAGCAGAGAGCCCGATATGGGGCTAGATCCCAGGACCCTGGGATCAGGACCTGAGCCGAAGGCAGAGGCTTAACGACTGAGCCACCCAGGCGCCCCGGTTTACTGAATATTTTAAACCCACTGTTGAGACCTACTGCTCAGGAAAAAAGACTCCTTTCAAAATATTACTGCTTATTTACTATGCACCTGGTCATCCAAGAGCTCTGATGGAGATGTACAATGAGATTAATGTTGTTTTCATGTTTGCTAACACAACATCCATTCTTCAACACCTGGATCAAGGAGTATTTTTGACTTTTAAGTCCTATTATTTAAGAAATACATTTTGTAAGGCTATAGCTGCTGTAGATAACAATTCTTCTGATCGATCTGGACAAAGTCAATTGAATACCTTCTGGAAAGGATTCTAGATGCTATGAAGAATATGAATCCCAAGAAGAGATCGAGATATGAGCATTAGTAGGACTCCAGAAGAAGTTGATTCTAGCCCTTATGGGTGATTCTGAAGTGTTCAAGACTTCAGTAGAGGAAGTAACTGCAGATGTGGTGGAAATAGCCACAAGAGAACAAGAGTTAGAAATGGAGTCTGAGGATGTGACTGAATTGCTGAAATCTGACAATGAAACTTAATGGATGAGGAGTTGCTTCTTATGGATGAGCAAATAAAGTGGTTTCTTGAGATGGAATCTACTCCTGGTAAAGATTCTGTGAAGACTGTTGAAATGACAAAAAAGGATTTAGAACATTATATAAATTCAGTTGACAAAGCAGCAGCACGTTTTGAGAAGATTGATTCCAATTTTGAAGGAAATTCTGTGGGTAAAATGCTATCAAACAGCATGACATGCTATGGACAAATAATTTGTGAAAGGAAGAGTCAATTGATGAGGTAAAATTTACTGTTATATTATTGTAAGAAAGAGCCATAGCCGCCCAGCCTTCAGCAACCACCACCATGATCCATCAGCAGCCATTACCGTCATGGCAAGACCCTTCCACAGCAAGAAGGCTATGACTTGCTGGAAGCTCAGGTGATGGTTAACATTTTTAGCAATAAAATATTATTAAATTAAGATATATACATTGTTTTTTTTTAGACATAATCCTATTGCCCACATAATAGACTATATTATAGTATAAACATAACTTTTATATGCACTGGGAAACCAAAAAGTTCACCTGACTTGCTTTGTTGTGATATTTGCTGTATTGTGGTGGTCTGGAATAGAACCCACAGTATCTCTAAGGTATGCCTATATATCAGTAAGTGCAATAAATGTTAAAAGCTGCTCATTAAAATATAATCATTCTCAGATTAGAAATTTAAGTTATCTGACTACCTTCGGTTAATAAAGATACACATCTAGAATATGCGATAACAGAAGAACAGAGAGTGAAGGTATATAATAAGTTATAATAGATACAGTCTTAGCCAAAAAAGGCTGGTTATTTATATGAATATCAGTTAAAATAGTAGTTCAGTTTAAAAATATTACAAATAATGAAGGTTATTATTAAAGGGAATGAATCCTTATGAAGATTAAACAGTTCTTCACATGTATGTATCTAAAAACTTAAGACAGAGTACAAATAGCAAAACTGGCAGATTACAAAGTGATTTAACACTGTTCTTCCAATCTCTAACATTATTATGGATATCAGTAAGAGGTATCTTAAATATTGTTAACCCATTACCATACTTGAGTCCATAGGATTCTTTTATTTAGAAGAAACAAAGAGAAATGGGGGAAGTAATTTATTTTAACAAATTGAAAATATCCTAAAGTCAATACTACAAAAATCACAAAGGTACTAACATTGGTCTCTTAGCTAATGAGATGCAATGAGAAAATTGATGGAGCTGCAGTTTCTTTTATCTTTTCCTTCCCCATTGTTTCCTTTTCAAAGAGTTCATTAACAAAAGGAAAAAGAGAAAGAGAAAAGTAAAATGAAAATCAGGCTGCTATTGGACAAAGGATTTACAGATCTTCCTTACAGATTATACCCAAGAGAGACCTTACTTGAAATTGTAATATATACTTGTTTCTAATTCACAAAGCACAACAATTTCTTTATATTTATGCATTATTAAAATTATCACTTCTATTTACTCTTTGATGTGTGAAATCTCTATTTTCAGAGACAACATTTTTCAATCAAATATTTTCAATAATCAGAATTCCTGTTAACTCAGAAAATAAATCAATAGTTTTAATTCTCACTATGGTAGAAATAAGTGATATAAGAAAAAAGCTCTTGTTCTTACTTTTATTACCTGTGGTACCTTGTTCTTCCAGGATAATGTTCATGGCCTAGTGTGCTAGAAGCAAAAGGAGGCAAAAATGTTTAATCATATGATAAAAGCTCAAACACTATTGAAAAAGACCTCTGAAGATGCCAAAACAAGTACAATTACCTTCTCAATGTAAGCATGGTTATCTATTCACATAGTCTTTCCTAGTCTGTCTGGGTGTTACGGACTGCAAATTTGTTTCCCACCAAAATTCATATGTTGAAATACCTAACCCCTAATATAATGATAATATTTAGAGGAGGAGCTTTAGGAACTAATAAGCTCAGGAGGATGGAGCCCTAATGAATGGGATTAGTGTCCTAATTAGAAGAGGCCAGAAAGCTAGCTTGTTTCCTTTCTGCCACAAGAGGACAAAAGGAGACGTCTGTAACTCAGAAGAGGGCTCTCAACAAAAGCCAACCATACTGGCATTCTGCCCTTGGAATTCCAGCATCCAAACCTGTGAGAAATAAATTTCTGTTGTTTATATGACTTGATCTATGGTAACTCATCACAGCAGCCCGACTGGAATAAGACACTGGGACAATGTATTTGAAGACCTACTCTTGTGCAAAGAAAGCATTGGAGTAATTTCGCTTCTTGGACATTATAGAGATATCCCAAAGTGGCAATTTTTATTATTTGTCTCCTTTATCCATGTACTTTACCCAATTTCACCAAATAGCCTCCTTTTGTGTACTAAAGAGATACATTGAAGGGAGAAGATTAAATAATCTATAATGATCAGAGTAGCTTCCCTTATCAGTTGAACTAGTGTCATAAAACATTTACTACTGGAGAAAATATATTTTGATGACTCACTCTATTATATCTCATGGCTTAGTTGTCAGACATTAAAAAAACCTGGATGTCAGATATTTTAGCTTTCAAAACTTCCTAGGAGAAGGAAAACAAGAAAAGAGAGAGAGGGACTTGGTATATACAGGAAGTATGGGACCATGGACATAATTATACCCATTTCACTTACCTTAAACTCTATCAGATATTACCAAAACAGTCTGATCATGCTTATTTATATACCATTATTTCATTGCAGAGCACCAGTGGTGTCACATATTTACCTATAGGTCAGTGTCTTTTCCATGCAACATTTTGCTTATCTTTTCACAACGCTTATTATTTTATGTGTGAGATACCACTGCAGGACTCAAGATCCTTCTCCCCATCCAGAATAATTTGTTATGTTTCAAAGGGTCTATTATGAATATGTGCTTGATTTAAAAAGAAATCAAATGGGCTTGGGATTCTGGTCCCATGTGTAAGGAGCTCAGAAGTTGACACTTTATGCTAACAAGTAAAAAGCTGAATAGACTGAAAAATCAACAACTCTTCCTCAGTCCATAAGAGAGGGGAGAACACAAGGCAGACTGCTGCCTTCAAGATTGAAGACAGGCAGGTGAATACAGAGTCACAGATATAAACCACCATAGACAAGTGTTGGGTAGGAAAACCTGAACTGTAATGACAAATTGCTGCATACTTACTGTGGACAACTGAGTTAAAAATTCTCAGGGGACCCAGTCATAGGGATGCTGCCATTATAGTGTGAGACTTACCCCCAGGAACTTGACCAGATTTCCACAGTAAACATCAGAGAAAAATCCACTCATTTCTTTGGCAGAAGGAGAGGAAAGAGAAACATTTTGGAAAACAGAAGAGTGCTCTGTTCTTAACAAGACCTACCTTCAGGAGAAGCTAGTTAACCAGAGACTACATGCTGGATTCTTTTATGAGTCTGATCTCAGGGAAGAGAAAATAACCAATACCAGTCAGCTTTTGTGTTCCACATGGGATAAAGGATACACCCAACTCTAGCCATCCTGTCACACCTTAGGAGAGAAGAAAAAACCTGGGAAACTTGTGATGTACACAGACCAGAGACATATACTCACTAAAATACTTGGACCTAATCATAGGACTATAGAATGCTTCCCCTCTCACCACTTTTTTCCAATATCCTACTAGAAGGTCTAGATAATGTAATAAGTCAAAAACAGAACTAAAAGGTATGTATATTGAATGGAAAAATACAATTCTCATTGTTCACAGATGACATAATCATTTATGTAGAAAATCTGAAAGAATCAACAAAAACAATAAACCTCCTGAAAGTAAAGAAGCAGTTATAGCAAGATTTCAGGATACAAGTCTAATAATAATATACAAAAGTCTATCATTGTATATCTATCAGTATATATAATGAAAATTAACAAGTAGAATTTGAAATTCAAAATGCATTACCACTTACATTAGCAACCTCCAAAATGAAATATTTAGGTAAAAGTCTAGTAAGATCTATATGAGGAAAGATCTACAAGATCTATACAAAACTCTGATGAAAGAAATAAAAGAAATAAAATGGAGAAATACCCCATGCTCATGGATAAGAAGACTCACTATTGTCAGCATGTCAGTTCTTCCCAAGTAATCATAGATTCGATGCAATCCCAATCAAAATCACCAGAAAGCTGTTTTGTGAATATTCACAAACTGATTCTTTAGTTTATATGAAGAAGGAAAAGGCTCACACTGGCCCAGAGAGTACTGAAGGAGAAAACAGATTTGGAGGACTGATTCTATCTTGACTTCAAGACCTACCATAGAGCTACCATAATCAGGACAGTGCTGTATTGGTGAAAACTAGACAAATAGATCAGTGGAACTGGATAGAGAGCTGAGAAATAAAACCATATAAATATAATTGCCTATGTTTGACAAAGGAGAAAACACACTAAAATGGGAGTGAAAATAATCTTTTCAACAAATGGTATTGGAACAACTGGACATTCACAATGAAAATAATGATTTTAGACATAGACAATACATGCTTCATAAAAATTAACTCAGAATGGATCACAGACCTAATTATAACATGCAGAACTCCTGGAAGAGAACATAGGAGAAAACCTAGGTGGCCTTCTATATAACAATGATGTTTTTGATACAACAGCAAAGGCATGATCCATGAAAGAAATATAAATAAGCTGGACTTCATAAAAATTAACATCTTCTGCTATGTGAAGTATACATCTGATAAAGGACTATTATCTAAAATATAATGAGAAATTCAAAAACTCAACAATTAAAAAAACAACTTAATTTAAAAATGGACCAAAGACCTGAACAGACATCTCACCAAAGATGTACACATGCTAAATAAGTACATGACAACATGTTCTGCATCATATGTCATCATGGAAATACAAATTAAAACAACATGATACCACTACACACTTATTAGTATGGCCAAAATCTGAAACACTGACAACATCAAATGCTTACGAGGTTATGGAGCAACAGGAACTCTCATTCTCTGCTGGTAGGAATGCAAAATGGTCCAGCTGTGTCTGAAGACAGTTTGGCAATTTCTTATAAAACTAAGAAACTGTGAAAAGACATGGAGGAAATTTAAATGCATATTACTTGCTGAATGAAGCCAGTTGGAAAGGTTATGTATTGTATGATTCCAACTACTTAATATTCTCAGAAAAGCAAAGGTATAGAGACAGTAGAAACAGTAGAAACATCAGTGGACTAGGTGGAGCACAGAAAATGGTTAGGGCTGTGAAAATACTCTACGTGATACTGTAGTGGTGGGTACATGCCATTATATAACTCACGAATAAACAACACAAAGAGTAAATGGTACTGTAAACTGTGGACTTTGGGTGATTATGATGTGTCAATGTAAGTTCATCCTTGGTTAAAAAAAAAAAAAAGGTACTGTTGTAGAGGGTAGAGGATGTTAATAGGAGAGGCTGTGCCTATGTGGGGGTTGGAAGTATATGAGTAATTTTTGCATATCCTCTTAATTTTGCTGTGAATCTAATATTGCTCTTTAGAAAAAAAGTCTTTAAAATTTTTACAAGGATTTTGACCAAACTGATACCATTTTTAAAGTTAAGTGCTTCTTTCAGCATGCAGTGTTACCCACTGAATAATGCAGTTTAGGCTAAAATGCTAAAACCTTGACCTATGAGATGTGACACTTAGAGGCCCAAGAATGTAAATGCCAGAATGGGCACATTTTCTCAGAGGCAGAGGTCCTTCTCAACTGTCCTACTGATTTCTCAAAGGCATGCGCTAATGGAATGTTACATTTTGAAAATAAAGCACCAAAAAATCTCAAAACAAATGGAGTGCAGGTGGATTGACTTTTCTTACTCTCAGGGGGGCCAGAAAGGGTAGACATGCTCCATTGCACAGAAGAAGGATTTTTGTCTTCTAATTATTTTTGTGACACTTTACCTCCTATAGCCATTTTCCCCATGTAGGAAAGCTTGCCACAGCTGCTACCTTTTATTTTCTCCCTAACTCCCCTCTCTTTACACCCTCTAAACACAGTTAACAGATATGTTTATTTATCTTTATATGTATTTTTTTCCTCACTTCTCAAGTGTCTACTGTTTCCTTGCTGTATGACCTCTAAGTATCAGAAGGTACTAATTACTCTGGCTCTTGGTTTAGCTTCTACTTTCTATTTAGGTAAGACCTGTTATTTAAATACTTAAACATTGGAAGAAATTGAAGCAGATCTTTCTTTAAATCTGCATAAGTTCTAGAGACATCTTATTTGAGTTTGTTACACTTACTGTCTATGGGGATCAAATGAACACATTTTAATTATGGGGGGGGGCTTGAGTACATAATCTTATAGCCTCAGGTTTTGAAAGTTTTCTTTACCTTGCTTATTCTATGTTTTCCCATAAGGAAGTAGACATTTTGGATATATCAGCATATATCAGTATTACTATATTAAGTAAACACAAAATATAAAAATCGTTTTGCCATGTAATGTAGTTAGGATGGATCTCTATGGCTTATCCATTATTTACAATATTGGTCATCTTTCTTCTTACATGAAAATTGTTAATAAACAAGTAATTGAATTCTATTAAGAAAAACATTAGAATTCTTAGCCTTGATGACAAGATTGATTTAAAATAGGTTTTGACGTGGGGCGCCTGGGTGGCTCAGTGGGTTAAAGCCTCTGCCTTTGGCTCAGGTCATGATCCCAGGGTTCTGGGATGGAGCCCCGCATCGGGCTCTCTGCTCAGCAGGGAGCCTGCTTCCTCCTCTCTCTCTCTGCCTGCTTCTCTGCCTACTTGTGATCTCTGTCTGTCAAATAAATAAATAAAATCTTTAAAAAAATAGGTTTTGACATTAGAGACTCTTAACGATAGGAAACAAACTGAGGGTTGCTAGAGGAGAGGTGGGTGGGGGGATAGGTTAACTGGGTGATGGGCATTAAGGAGGGCATTTGATGTAATGAGCACTGGGTGTTATATGCAACTGATGAATCACTGAACTCTACCTCTGAAACTAATAGTACACTATATGTTAATTAAATTGATTTTAAATAAAAACAAAAAAAAATAGTGTTTGAAAATGAAGGCCCATGGCCTGAGTTGTGTCAGTAAATTCTCTCTTTCTCAAGATAGGTAGGTAAGTAGATAGATAAACAGAGAGACGTATAGGTAAGGAAGGAAAGGAAGGGAGGGAGGGAGAAGAAAGGGAGGGAAGAAGAGAGGGAGGAAGGGCAGGCATTGGTGTTATTAGAAAAAGACTAGGTACCTGTAGACAAATAAGAAACTCTCCCTTTGCCCATACACACCACCACTGCCTATGGACTGGCAGCCAGCTCCGTTTACACCTTTTACTTTACTTCCTTGAACACTGTATGCATTGTGCATTTAAGTTGGAGGCACCTGGTGTAGTATATTCAACTGGACACATTTACTCTAAAAACTAACAAAGATAAGGTGAATTCATGAATCAAAAGTCAAATGTTAAAGCAAGTTAATAGAACAGAAATTCCACCAAAGATGGCATTTTCCAAACTGTGCTCAAGATACGCAGAAAAAATGATGATTCCACAGACAAATATTAGAAATGGTAGTTTAAACAGAGGTGAACTGATAAACTGATTTTTTAAATTGTAGTACTCTGCCTAATCTGAAATGAATTAATGTAATTTGGATTATCAAAGTGTTTGTCGGGTTGTACATGTTCAATGTTTCCAAATTGTACTTTGTAATGGAACCTTTGAAGGATATGTGTGTGTGCGTGGCATCTCTAGGAATGACAGTTTTGTGACCTATTCTTTAACTCCCCCACATTTTTCTCTACCTCAAAAAGTGACAGGATTCACATGAAGGACTCTGTAATCTTTCCAATTTTCAACAAGAAAGGTGAAATAATAACCATAATAGTGTCTATTAAACATAGTAGACCCAGGTGGAAAACATTGACAATTTACCTCCAGAACTACTTCATGTTTCTTGAAGGATCTTATTGTCTGTACCATTTTACTTCTGGTATAGATACGTAAGATCTACTGCTGTATATTCTAATTTAGTGGACCTAGAGTCTTGGAGGGCTTTAGCTTTTGGTGTCTTTTTGTTTTTGTTTTTGTTTTTAAGATTTTATTTATTTACTTGTCAGAGAGAGAGAATGAAATCACACAACCAGGGGAGCAGCAGGCAGAGGGAGAAGCAGGCTCCCCACTGAGCAAGGAGCTTGATGCAGAACTTGATTCCAGGACCCCAGGAAGACCTGAGCAGAAGACAGATGCTTAACCAACTGAGCCACCCAGACCTCCCAAAATCTGTATCTCTTAATAGGATCTTTACTTGATTCTAGTACAATCCAAATTTGAGGTCCAGCCTATGGACCCTTCTTGCTTACAAAGATATTCAGTATCTCTCTGTCCAACAAAATAGCAATGACAGCATTCCTCATTTACATTAACCTGCAATATGTGTTGCATCCTCTGCTAACGTAAATTTTTCTCTCCTGGATACATGGGTTGTCCTTGTCATTCTGCATGTCTCTGGCACAAATATATGTCTGTAGACCCTGTTGCAGTCATTACTTTCGTTGTTACAACTGCCTAAGACTTTAAAAAAAAGTCCTGTTCTAATATCCAAGTGAATTATCTATGTTACTGCATTAGTATACAGTAACCACAATAAGAAAAATTTTAGTAGCTGAGAAAACGGGTTTACATATGCCAGAGATGGACAGATTTTCATCTGAAGCATAAATGAAAACCGCAAGTATTTAACAAAACAATACCAGTTTCATTCAGCGTTCAGGTATTGCATTACAGTGCATAAATCTAATGAAATATAGCCCTCAGGTTAAACAGAGATGCTCCCTTCAAATATATGAATATTAACCAGCCCATGACATTCTCAGTTTCATTAACTAGCCCCAACTAGTTATTTCAGCTGCTGCATATATAGGCTGGCCTTCCTCAGAGACCAGCCCACCCAGGGTCATAAATTGAAAACTGGTGTCAGGAGAATTGCAGATTGGTTTCAAAGCAAAGAATTACAGTGAGGAACGTCAGTGCTGTTGACAAAGATGTCTCATTGGTGTTCTGCATTGTATCATCGACAGTTCTCACATGGGGACAACAAAGAGAATGGTCCCCTATGAGGGTCACTTTCTTGCCTTCTTTTGTATTTGTGGCTCTTGTTGTTTTTCTCCTTTTTTTTCCTCCTCTATTTTATAACAAAAAAGGGAAGTGGAGCAGCCAAAATAATAGATAATTTCCCTTTAGGATACAAATTTATGAAATGGTGAAAGATTTTTTAGGGTATTTTCTCAACTCCTTTTTTGTGATTGCTATAGTCAGTTATGGATTCCTCATCTTGAATTAAGTTTGCTTTTTAATGAAAATATCACCACATCTTGAATTTCCCATCTTATCATCTCTGCCAGTTAGCTCTCTACTTGGAAATTATATCAGCTTGTATAAATCATTATCTTTGGAAATTTAAAAACAATTATGTCAAGGTAATTCTCATGATAACTTAATTCAAGTGTCAAGGTTACCAGTGACTTCTACATCACTAAATGATCAATTCTTAATTTTCATTTTACTTTACTCAGTTGCAGCATTTAACACATTTCTTTCTTCTTGATACACTTTCTCCATATAATTCCAGGATCCCACTTCTGCTTTGTTTTCTCCTAATTCACTGGCTACCTCTTCTCCTCATTGCCCTGACTTCTAAAAGCTAGTGTTACCCACGGTTCAGACATTGGACTTCACCTTTTTTTCTAACTGCATTTACTTCCTTGGGGAATTTCATCTAGTCTCTTGACTTTAAATAACTGTTGTGCACTGATGACTTATGTATTAGTTTCCAGGGCTTCTATAATAAAGTACCATAAATTAGGTAGCTTGAAACAACAGAAATTTATTTTCTCACAGGTCTGCAAGCTAGAAGTTTGAAATCAAAATGTTGGCAGGGCCTCTCTGTCTGGAGACTCTAGGGGAAAATCTGTTCCATGCCTTTCCCTTCACTTTAGTGTTGCGGACAATCAGCGTTCCTTGGCTCAGAGATGCATCACTCAGTCTCTGCCCCTGTGTAACATGGCATTCTTTTCATGCGTCTGTATCTTTTTCTCCTCATAAGGATGCAAGTTGTAGTAGATGAAGAGTCCACTCTTCTTCAATAGGACCACATATTAACTGTATCTACAATGACCCTATTTCCAAATAAGGTCCTATCCTGAGACTCCAGGAAGAATGTGAATTTCAGGGGGGACACTACTAACCTTAGCACAACTTACACATTATATTTCTAGCCTAAACTCTCTCTCGAATGCCAAACACGTGTATCCAAATTCGGATTAATAGCTCCTCTTCAAGTTGAAGAGGCATTTCAAATTGAACCTGTACAAATCTGGATTGCTGTTCTGCTACCCTAAATTTACTCTTTCTACAGTCTTTCCGTCTCAATTCATAGCAACTCCATCTTTCCAGATATTAATCAGAAATCTTGAAGCCGTTCTTTCTCCTTTCTTTATTTCATCTTCCACATTCAATGATTCAACAAATTCTGTTTAAAACGTATCCAGTGTTCAATTTCTCCTTGCCACTTCCCCTCTTCCCAATCTCAACAAGCGAGTCAAACCAATTTCTTTTAATTACTTCCAACCTAGGCATTCTGGTTTTTTTTTTTTCCCCTTGTCTCTCCTGAGTCTATTTTCAAAACTATAGACAGAGTGTGGAATTATCACATTAAAACAGATCATGTCATTCTCTGTTCAGAGTACATACTCCTGTAGCGTCTCCTCTTACTCTGAGTACAGTGAATGTCCTTCGACGAGACTCTGTGAGAAAGTTCTTCCATTTCCCTCTCTGACCAGATCCCCTAGCGACACCGGGCTTCTTGCTCTTCGTGATATTTATCAGGTGCATCCTTGTCTCAGAGGCTCTGTATTTCCTTTTCCCTCTGCCCAGACTCTATTTCACAATTGTTCCCAAAGCTTGTTCATCACTGACTTCAAGTCTTTATTTGAATGCCAATTTTTCCCCCTGGGGCTTTCTGTGAATACTCTGTTTAAAATTTCATTGCCTCAAACTTTCAACCCTTTCTTGATTAATCAGATTTTTCTTTTTAGTGCATACTATTATGTACCAGAACTTATATCAATCAATTTACACAACTTACACTACCTATTTTACTTGTCTCCCTTGTTCAGAATGCAAGCATCAAGAACACAGGGGTTTTAGGAGCTTTCTTCATTGCCATATCGTTGCATTTAGAAAAGTGCCACGCACCAACGCTTATCACTATTTGCTAAATCAGAGAGTGAGTGGTACCTGTTAACAAGGAAGAGTAGGAAAACTTGAGGACTGTGTTTCACAGCAGCAGGTTCTAGGCCCCTGTCTGCTGTTTGTAAAGCTTTTGCTCTTCAGTGAGACTCTTAATCTCATGAAAGTTCTATTTTGCAGACTATCTCCCATTGTGTGAACCCTGTCTGGAAAGCACTGAACCACACTCAGTCTAGCTGTCTCCAAATTTCCTGTATCTGTGGAAGACTTATAAAAGGCTAGCATTAAGCCACAAATAACCAAACCCTCTTTTTGCCATAGTCAAGTGGTTCTCTTTCTGAAACTACAATTACTTTGAAAGCTTTCAACAGCAATGAAGCATGAGCAAGTTTCTTCACAGAAGTTTAATAGTAAGTCAACATTTCTAATGTATAGGAATTCACAGTTCTAGATTTAGTTTTAATCAGAAAGACAAAAGTGGAATTAAAATGGTAAAGCGGGGGGCGCCTGGGTGGCTCAGTGGGTTAAGCCACTGCCTTCGGCTCAGGTCATGATCCCAGGGTCCTGGGATCAAGCCCTGCATTGGGCTCTGTTCAGCGGGGTGCCTGCTTCTCCCTCTCTCTCTGCCTGCCTCTCTGCCTACTTGTGATCTCTGTCTGTCAAATGAATAAATAAAATCTTTTAAAAAATTTAAAAAAATAAAATAAAATGGTAAAGGGGGGGACAACAATTTCCAGTCTGCTCTTCTTTATCCTGAGAGACTAAAAATGCTACAAACTCCTCACAAAGCTCTTGTGTTACTTCTCTACCAGTTGGTAAATAGAGATACCATTTGAAACCTGTGTTTCTCTACTCTTCTTAATTGCTTAGAGTATTAGGATTTATCTTTCTGATATGGAAAAATGTTTTTTTACAGAAACTGCAGTGTTTTGGAAAAGGGAAAAATATTACCCAGTGTATTCTATTAATGAATGTTTATGAGTTTCAGTTCTGGCAATTGAAAAGGCTCTGGAGATACCTATTCAGAGAGCTCAATTCAACAAGAAAGACATTTAGTTTTATAATAAACCAGGTTATTTTGTGCGAGATGTAGAACTTTCCTTCAAATGTTAACTAATTTTCCCATTCTAAACTGATCACCATGAATTCGTTTTATTTCCCATTCACAGCAAAATATCATTGAATAACATCCCTCTTCAGATCAACAGTATAAGAGGCTTCAATTTCTTTCAATTTTAATTGTATTATGAAATGCCAATTAACTGTGGGTAGAATTAGACTGTTACAGTATAAGAGAGAGAAAAAATTTTTCCACAGGGTCGGGCAAACACCCACTGATTGATCACGGAACTTTCTTCCTTTCAGAACCTAAAATAGGGTCTGCTGATCAACCACAGATACATTTTTGGCAAATGTGGTTTGGGGAACCACAGACAATATTTCCCGGGGAGAAACTTAGCACGGCTCTTTTGCCATGCTATGTGAAGACAAGTATTCTGATAATATCGGATTTAAAGATATTAATTACAGCTAGTAAGATTTTTAAGAACCTTTTTCACAATATACTAAGTGTCTTTGACACTGTAGAAAAGGAAGAAGAAAAATTAGGTCTCTGTGCCCTGCTATTTTTCCAACTTTAGAAGATGAGTTAGAATCCTCTGTGAACTCTGACACTGCACAGCTCCTGCCTCAGTAGGTGAATCATCAGGACATAACATATTCTTATTACTCAGACATTTAGTTTAAAATAAATACCATTACCTTTTGAAAACAAAAAGATCTCTTGTTTATATAAATTACTTCCATCAGTTGTTGTTTCTTCTATTTTCTGTAGCACTGAGGATTTAAGGCTACATGATGGGCAATGAAATTCTGAAAGTATGTGGTTTAAAGCCATCCAAAGACTGGCAGAAGAAGTTTTTGTAGGTCATGGAGACAGTAAAGAGTAGAGACTAATACGAAAACCATTACTTGAAGCAAATTTGGTGATGGGTTGTATATAACTGGCAACACAAGGAAAGTATCTAGAAGGACTCTTGGTTTCTGGCTTATAATCTTTGGTTGATAGAGATGATGAATAGATGATAGAAAAGGAGCTTATCTAAAAGGGGGCCATATTTCATATATGTATGTATGAATTTATTTGGACATACTGATCTGAAATTAGTTTGAAAAACTAGAGTAGATATTGATTAGATGGTTGACTAGATCTGGAGATCAGCACATGTGGAAATGTGAGACACATCACTGTCACATGTCTAGTGAGCAAAACCTAAGACTCAGTGAGAATCTTGGCAATTAAAAAAAATAAAATAAAGTTTAAAAAAAAACACAACAGAGGAAAGACTGAGGAGAATTTCCAAGTATAGCTGCTCAAAGGAGCCACCCATTTCCGTCTATTTCTGGGTAAAAGACTTTGACCTTGGCTGTGACCATATCACACCTATGGTCAAAAGCCTTCAGTGACTTTATCCACAAAATAAAGGCTAAAATGTTCCGGCCAACATTATGACCCTCCATAGCCTAGCCTCTGCATGACATTCTTTCTTTATTTTAGGAACTCCCCTCAATACTTGTTCCTCCAAAATCAACTTCTACTTGTTTCTGTAAGATTTCTGACCTCTGTGACTTGGCACATAAAATTCCCTTTACATGTAATGACCGTGTTCATGTAACCTCACCTTCTATGTGTGTTTCATTTTTCTTCAAGGTCCAGATCACTTGTCCCTTATGGCGCAATTGGCAAGGAGTTCCTTGGCCCCATCTCTCCATTCTAGTAAGTCACTTTGTGCTTCTCATTATATCGCATATTCACTGACAGTAAATAGCATGTTTTGTGACCTGATGTGAAGAGGTAAGGTGGGTAAAATGCAAGCACTCAAACATTCTCTGTTGTTTTCTCTTGTTTCTATCATAGTAGCCTGCTTGTGGCCTTGCATGTATACCTTCCTGTAAGCAACCCACTTTTGCTGAATGAATAAAAACTTGAGTTTATGAGATATAGTAATGTAGATTAAATTCCCGTTGTCCATATGATACCTCTCTGAGTATGCATATAAAAGCCTTAACAGCCTTGTTCCAAGTTTTCTGTAGGAGCATTTAAGAAAGTGAACAAAGGAAAACTGAGCTATATCCTTGTCATTGCTTTCAACTCAGACAAGTCACTTAACTACCTTGATTTTATTCTTCTCCTTTCTAAATGAAGATCATGATACTTTCCATCCTTATTCATCAAATTATTGTATCTCCTTCTGATGAAGTTATAAAAGGTATTTGAGAAATTTAAATTTCTATCCATATTTTAGATCATTAGGGTTTCTTATGGCTTGATCATATGAAAGAGATCCATTGAGGACTTTAATCTTAAAGTGATAGAATAAATTTTGTATTGGGATGAAAAGGCATTTTTTTGTAAAGAAATGTGTGGAAATTGTTGTAAGATAAAAAGAAAATCAATGAATTAATAGAAAATCTAAATAGCTGTGCTAGATATTTTTCTTTTCTTTCTTTCTGTTGTTTTTTTTTATTCTTTTGGTTGGGGGTGTGGAATCTCCTCAGTCTCTGCCCTGTTTTGAATTGCAGGAGGTTGACCTTAATGGGCTTTCTTGTCTTTAGGTCCCTGGTTGAGTCTGGCTGATAGGAGGCCAATGGTAGATCACTGGAGACCAAGAGCAGAGTGAATCCAGGACTTTATTTGACATGTCTTTTCCTGCAGGGTTGAAGTCTGGCTGTGTCTGTCTTTTGAAAGAGGAAGTTCTTTTTGAGATGGATTTTTCCTACAGCTACTCTCTAGTTATTGTTCCCTAATTTTGCCCCTTGAGGCTTAGGGATGGTAACCCTGCTTCAGTGTTTCCTGGTTTCCTGGTTGTTTCACATTTTTCCCCCACATATTTGTAAATAGCCATTCTACTCTCTCTACACTTCTGGAATTTAGTAGGCAGCTTTTGGGTCAGACTGTAATAGATACAATGTCAAATTAAGATTTTTTTTGTTTCTTTGCCTATAAACATACAACCATACAATCACCATTACTCTTAAACACACATTCATCAAACATAGTTTTCATAACAATTCTGTGATTAGAAAGATAACATGTGAGAAAAGCTTGATTATTCTAGAAATATGTAGCCTGGAAAAGAGCAACTGTCTTCAGATATTCTGAAATCTGCCACTTTGAGAAAAATGAGTAGAGTCATTCTGTTGGCCCTTAACTATTAGTAATAAACCACACCTTTTTAACAAAATAGACATTTTAAAGATTTTATTTATTTATTTATTTGAGAGAGAAAGAGAGCAATCAAGGGGAGAAGCAGAGGGAGAGGGACAAGCAGACTCTACATTGAGTGCAGAGCCTGTAGTGGGGTTCAATCCCTTGACCCTGAGATCATGACCTGAGTCAAAATCAAGAGTTGGACTTTAATCGACTGAGCCACCCAGGTGCCCCAACAAAATGAATATCATTTTTTGATGGAACAATCTTCTAAAAAATAAAGAAATCAAAAACGTGCTTGACCTCCTCACAGTTGGTGAGTTCATTCCTCCTGAAGGTATTTATTTATTTTTTTAATTTATTTATTTGACAGACAGAGATCACAAGCAGGCAGAGAGGCAGGCAGAGAGAGAGGAGGAAGCAGGCTCCTTGCCGAGCAGAGAGCCCGACGTGGGGCTCGATCCCAGGACCCTGAGATCATGACCTGAGCCGAAGGCAGCGGCTTAACCCACTGAGCCACCCAGGTACCCCATCTCCTGAAGGTATTTAAAGAGGATCTAAGTATCCACTTCTACAATTCAAAATCTTTATTTTGGTGGGAGACTGAACAAAATAACCATAAAGTATTTTTGGACTTTATGATGATATGAATAACTCATGTGGCTAACCCAGATAGCAGAAGTAATAATTAGAGATATGTGTAACTGTGTTTAAGAAATGGATCCTTTATATATATCACATAGGGGAATATTTTACACAAGAGTTTACAATCTGGCTGTTCTTCTACATCTGAGAACTGTTCTCAGAGCAGTCTGTAAACTAAAACTGAATGGAATTTGAACAGTTTCTATCATCCTGTTACTTGTGTTTTTATGGCTAAAATTCCAAAGATACAGTACAAATAATCCTGTGTCTGAGATGTTCATTTTCATTCCAAATATTTGGCATCACAAAGATTTATTCATGATCTTCTTGCTGCTTTCACTGAGGTTCAGAGTGTTCCTCCTTCCTTCCCTTATGTAAGGGAATTTGCTGCATACCTTCTCCTATGAAAACCACAATATTTCACATGCAGTCAGAATGTGGATGTGCCTCACTTTAGGAAGTGGGCATATTTTGAAATGGAAACATGAGATAAAAATTGAATTTACCTAAATTAAATCTTATTTTAAAATGGAGGAGAAAGTGTGTGATACTGAAAGTAAATATATAAAAAATGACTCAATTTAAATATAGTTTTGATTGAGGAAAATGTATTATCCTTTTTATATTTCTCCTGTATCTTTATTCAATTTAATATGGAATTCTGTTAAAGAGAATGTATATAACTTAGAGTGGATTTAAAAATCATTCTCATACTCCTCTGCAGTTGTAGATCAGGGTGCTTTATAGAAATTCTAGAAATCTAACTGCATTCCCGGACCATTTGTAAATACTAAGTCAACTAGTGAAACTACATAAAAACCAAATAAAAAAAAACAACACTTGATGTTGTTGTTATGTGAAGTTAAATAGTTACAAGAATTCATGGACCTTTTTAATTTTAGAATTGAAGCAAGAAGGACAGCAGAATCTTAGTTCTGCCTTCAACACCAGCATTTTCCATTTAATATTCTCTGTGAAATAGTCTTCATCAAATGTCCTTCCATAATTAATTTTTTAGACTCCTATAATACGATTGTATTATCAATTCATGGACAGCTTGCTCAGTTACATACTCTTGGAATCAATTCAAGATCTTCAAGACACATAACTAGTCCAGAGATCTCACTTTATAGTTGAAACTTCTTCCCAGGAAACTCCCATAAATTGCCCAACATTCTCCAGCAAACTAGAACGGAGCCGGGTCTTCAGCAGGTTTCCAGAGTTTGTTGCATTGGGATACATATGCAAGCATGTGGAGTTAGAGTAGAATGATGTGACTTTTGGTAAAAAAAAATTTTCTTTTCTAAGATTTATTTATTTCCTTGAGGTGGGGAAGGGCAGAGGGAGAGGAAGAGAGATAATCTTAAGCAAATTCTGCTCTCAGCACACATGGGGCTCAATCTCACAACCCTGGGATCATGACCTGACCCTAAACCAAGAGTCAGACACTTAACCGACTGAGCCACCCAGCTGCCCCAAAACTTTTTTTTCCTTAAACATCTTTATTAAGGTATATTTTAAACATGATAAAATTTATACTATTCAAGAGTATAGTTCAATAATTTGGGTAAATATACAAGTAGTATCATTATAGATCAGCTTTAGAATAATTTCCTCCCCCCAGTATGACTCCTCATGTCCATTTATAGGTAATTACGATCCCCACTCCAGAGTCAAGCAACAACTAGTCTACTTTCTGGTCTATAAAATTTTTGGCATGACAATATTTTTGATCTTCAGTTTATTCAATACTAAATATGGTTAGTAATATGGTACTATGAAAAGCACTTAAATAATGTTTGATATAAGGAAAGCATAAAAAATATTTTAGAAGTTAGTAGTAACATTAATATATTCATTGGCATCTTTCCAAAGAGAACACAGGAAATTATAAGAACTGGAGATCACGTGCCTATATTGGCATTAAGGTCAAGGCTAGAGTTCAAATCAAATCAAGCCATCATGTTGCTACACTTTACCAACTAAAGCCAAATGGATTGTGAGATCTTTTCATATTTCCCAGCTTCTGCCTCACCCCCAGTGTGTTCCAAATGCTATCTTTGACATTAGGCCTCAGGAAGTGATGAATCAGTTGAATCCTCATCTTTTGGCCTGAGAACACCTGTTAATGGAGCCAATTAAGGCAAAGGATGACAGAGATTTGGAGGAGATGCTGACACTTGTCCAGGAGGAGCTGTGCTGAGACTGCCCATCGAAGTCCTAAATAAACCACCAAACAGCTGTTGAAGGGTAAGAATTTTGAAGGTCTTGGCCCAAGCCAGACTTTAGTAACAGTAATGAAGTCAATGCCTTCGGATCCTGTGGTTGAAGAAATGTGTATTCCTGTATATGGAGACCTTGTAGCAAAGGATTGCTATTGTTGTCTTACATCTGAGAAGAATCTACTAAAAATATCTATAATCTACATTCAGAGCCCCTCTGCACTCCACAGTGAGTCAGGGAGGGGGTGAGAGGGGTCTGTAGTGTCCGTGTGCTCATTTTAGCCAGAATAACTAATAACATGTTTGAAATCCAGTAGCACCTCACTGCTTTGGAAGTAGGACTGGGGGCACCTTGAATTTTTTTCTCCACATTGATTAATTGGAGCCAACTCAAGGTATGTACAAGTTTCCAAGTTTTCAACATTAATCACATAAATGAACTGAAAATAATTAGTTCGTGGTGACGTTCTGACTTATAATAATAAGCCCCAACTTAAATATACTTAGTCCAGACAGCTAAATATAACACAGAAAAAAAGGAAACAAACAATTCAAAACCTCCAGGCATTTTTTTTTTCTGTGTAGCTCTCCTAATAATTAACAGAGGGCTCTATTTAATTGGCACACTTGATTAAATGACAAAAGTGGAGTGCCACCTAAAACATTTTATTCAGTACTAACACACAAGACAGAGAAACTTTAGAAGGGGAATTAATAAGGAAAAGTAAGGCTTCAAAAATACTTGACAACACTATTTCTGATTCCTAAATTTTGTGATCACTCACTTCCAATTTAAATATTATCTCTTCCTTTTTTATTGTTATGTTTCCCTGATCTGAAGTATTATCAAGCTCTTGTTTTACCCTACACCTTCTGTTGCCACCATCCCTACCCCAACATGACCTTGGATTAGAAAAACAATACTGTCATGACATCTTTGTAAATATTTCATTTCACCATTGATACTGATTTTCAATATAAATTTAAGTTTAAAGAATTTTATATAGTAAATGCTACCATTAAAAAAAAATAACTCTAGTCACTTGAGCTTTTTAAAAAGTTATTTCCAAAAAATAAAATGTCCTTCTAGTTGCATCTATGCTTATGAATAGGGAGTTGGGATTTTTGCGTTAGAAATGTGAGGAAAGAGAGCTGAAACCAGGAGCACACAACAAAGGTAAGTGCACTTAAATGAGGAGAGTCGGGCCTCACCAAGGAATCCCAGAGAGAATGCTCGTAGTTGTATGAGGAGTCCTGTCTATAATGTAAAATGAATAACTGACTTTGCTACCCTAAATTAACTCAAATGCAAGCAGTAGGCCTGGTGCTTAAACAATCAGTAACATATTTGAGATTGTCTCATCTTAAGACACCTCTCTGCTCACACACAGCAAACAGCAAATCCTCGCCAGCCTCTTTCGCACTGTCTACAGAGGGTTGACTTTGGTCTAATCTTTGAGATCAGGCCTATCAGTGTATACTCACGAGTATATTCCCATGTCTCTGTTCTTCTCTCTGTCTTCTCCCTTTTCAGTCAGACATCATCTGTTCTCATGGTCATAGTCAACCCATATGTTTGCCTTTTTTGGAAAAATCTCCAGGTTAGACTTTGGACCGAGGTGTAGTCTTGTATCTCAAACAACCACCTACACCTTTTCAGTGTCAGTAAACATTAATGTCTCTGGTATCAAACTTGCCACAATTCCTTTGAAAGTAGCTCTTTCCCCAAATAACCAGGCTTTCACAGCACTCCCTAGGGAGCAGTACCTTTTGTCCCTTGAATTCCTTCTCACTTTCTTCTTCCCTTGTCACTACAATTCTGTCTCATCTGATTTTCTGAAATGGCCTCTTATAATAAGGCTCCTTGTCTCCAGGCCACTTTTCTGCTTCCATATTGTCACTAGGCTAATTTTCCTTTAATGTGCTATGTTCATTTACTTGGTTTTTTTTTTAATTCATTTTTTTATTCACGGATTTCATCACTCCTTTGTTGAGCATCAATTATTTGCCAGATTTTATGATGCAAGCTAGTTCATTGAGATCATTTCTAATTAAAGTCATATGTTGGTTATTTAAAATTTTATAGTTGATCTCCACCAGCAATTTTCACCTTTTTTTGCTGATAATTTCTCATATCTCCCCTTCATGGATAGGAGTGTTCTGATCATGTCCCTCATTTGCAAGGTTTAAATCAGTAACTTTTCTTATCCAAGTATCTGGCTTGTATTATTTCCAGAACAATGTACGTTACATTTTTTTCACTTTCCCATTATCTCATTCCTTCATTACCCCTGGAACAAGTTTTATCTACTCTCCCTTCTTTAGCCACTTAAGAATCATTTCTGTTATCTTTTTCCCATCTCCTTGTAGTTTCTCTCATCCACTTTTGCCAGTTAAAGTTGTGCATCTTTTCATTATTAGTCAGGTAAACTGTAGTACAAATTATAATTTCTGGGGGACCAGAGAATGTACGTTTCATGCCGTGTTCCCTTCTACAGCGTAAACATATCGTGTGCCTTCCCCAGTGTTTACATACAGGAAACATGCCTCAGCCATGCATTTGCTCTCTTTTCTATCTCTCTTCGGTCCCTATCATTTTCATCAAAGTGCACCACCTCCTTCCCCTGTCCGTGAGTGGTTCCTCAGACATTTTAAAGACTGTATGTCTAGGAATTTTTTTTTTTTTTTTTAAGTTTGCAAACTACTGGTCAGAATTTTCCCCAGAGTCACTAGATAAACACTTATTTCCTTAATTCCCTCTCCCTGAGGTATTCTCAGCCTGTGTGTGTGTGTGTGTGTGTGTGTGTAAGTTTTTCAAATTTATTATCATCCTGTCAGTGATTGCTCTCTGCTTGCCCGTCTTACACTCCGCTGGCTATCTGGTGAGGATGAGTGAGAGTTAGACTTGAGCAATTGCATGAGGTAGCTGACTGTGATGGTAAAATGAAAACAACAAAGGAATCAAAGGAGCTGCAGACAGGGGCAGCCTCACTGGCCTTGAGTTCAATTCCTCCTGTATCGTTTAGTTGTCCTTTAGTGGCTCTGTTGCCTTCCGAAGTCGACAATTCGCCTTGCCTTCTCTTTGCCGTCTCTTCCTGTTCCTCCACTCTCCAGCACACTGGCTCCCACCATCTATTTGTCTTAATTGTTTTCTTTGTTTAATTCTACCTTCCCTTACCATTTGAGAAAAACAAAACTACCATGCAAATCCACATTGGAGACATAAAAAAGAAAATAACTTGAGGAATGAGGACAAGTAAGGAGAATTAAATCTGAAGAAAAGTGCAGTTAATTTTCATTTCACTATCCTGAATCCCTGAAAGGGACTGTTTACCTGGAGAATTGTTTTCTGATATCAGGCACTTACCTCAAGCCATTCACATCTCTATTACAATGTTCCCTGACTGGTTAATTGTTACTTGTCATTGAGCCAAAACAAGGAGAAGGCAAAATAACCTGGGAAACTGCAGAATAAGGCTGCCAATAGAGACCTTAAACAAAACAAAAGGAAAAATCCAAATGCTAGGCATTAAATTTTAAAAAAAGCGTCTGTCAAGCAATGCTAGAGATGTGCCCAATTTTATCTATTTATCACTTAATATTCCCATTTGTGTACTTTGCCCTTTTTCCCCTGTTAGCTATGTTCACATTTTACTCCAAAGTAGTGTTTTCAATCTAAGCTCTCCCACCCTCAGAAGTAAAATGATAATTGAAATAACATAATAAATGCATCGTCTTTTCCATTTCTCCATCTTAAATTTTTTCCTTGCATTCCAGACATTACGGAGGCAAATTACATTTTTGCATATTATTTCAAAACAAGTGCAATCACAATAACCATTTATTTCTCAGCATTTTCATTTCGTTTCTAATGAACTTTCCCTGAGGACATTCTCACAATTGAGTATTTATTTATTATAAGCAACAAAAGAAATCTTGATTGTTCCAGCTGTGACAGAGAAATTTACTTTGATAAGCATACAGTAGATGAAACAAGTAATAATAATAATGATAAGCATTTCAATACTCTGGAATCTAAAGAAACAAAAAGAAATGAAGAGGCATTGGGTTGAGATATTCTCTTTTCTATCTTTCTGTGGAATATTTTAGTTCTGTTTTAATTCTGTTCCCCAGGATCAAATGAAACTTTTGTTTTAAAATACCAAGTCTCCATAAATTACATTTTAAAAAAATGGTAAAATTACCATAACAAGAGCTTTGAAAAGCAAAGTTCTATCACTTAAATATTTAATAGTAGTAGTAATATTTGTAGCAGGTAAATCATCTTTTTCATAGTCTCATTTTAGTTCATAAAACGGTTCACCTGCTTTTATATAACTATGTAGTATTCATCCTTCCAAGTATTTCTTTGCCCATTTATTATCCTTCATTTCATGTTTTGAGGTACAAAGAGTTGTCATTGTTTGTCTCTAAAAATAAACTCAGTGACCTTATTCCTCATTTACATTACTGATTAATGCCTTGGGGTCAAGCAGTAACAACTGGGAACTATTCATTCTATCAATTCTACTAGTTTACAGAAAAGTAAGCAATAGTATAGTTAGCTACTGTGTATGATAATTGCTAAATATGAGTTCAGAATGGAGGGAAAATAATACTTTCCCACTACTTTGCCAACATCCTTTGGACTCCTAGAGATACACACAGCATAAAAGTAGACTATCCTCCTTTGTTAGTTGTGTGTGTGTGTGTTTAGAAAAGAGAAGTCAAAATGCCATCTGAAAGTCATTCATCTCTGTGAAAATATATATTAGATTTTGCATTGCTCTTAATGATTTTCTTCACTTCTAATTCTCCTTCACCTTATAGAAACCTCAGTTTGCTTTTTTAGCAAGAACATGACTAGAGAAAAGCCTCCATAAATGCTCTCTGGATAAGAGAATAATTAACCAACTGCCTAACTTACTAAGTGCAGAAAGTACAGACAAGCATTGGCAGTTCTGTTCTTCTTTTAAGGAAAACGGAGAAACTGTATTGCAGTGGAGATAACAGAGGTATAATTCATCATTGTGGAAGGATCAGGTATTTTAAAACATAGCTTCATTTTGTGGGACTATGTGTAACGGTGATCTTGGTGTATGATATAATTTAAGTTTGAAAGCCATCAGGTCTTCCTTAACTATTTAAGGAAATAAGAAATCATTAAAAAAAATCATTTACAGGTCAGTTGAAGAGCTCAATGTGAAAGACAAAATCATAACATTCTTAAAAGGTAATATAGAGACTACCTCTCTGAGCTCGTCAAAAGAAAAAAAGAAAGAAATTTTCTTAGACCCAAAAAGATGCCATCAAGGAAAAGAAAGTTAGCTATATTACAGTAAATAACTTTCATTTAAAAATAGCAAAAACACCAGAAAGAAGTAAATAAATGGGCTGGGAGAAGATATTTGTAATACACAAAACTGACCACATATGACTATTGAAATATATGAAGAACTCCTAGAAAACAACCAAATGGAAATTGTCACTGAGTCTTGGAACAAACACTTCATAAAAAAGCCAAAAAATAGATAAATATGCTTCATTTAATCAGTATCAAGGAAATGCATATGTAAACCCACCAGAATGGTTAGAAGTCTCACCATATCAAGTATTTGAAGTTGAGTTGATGGACTCATCATCAATATCTAGATGTTTCCCTAGATACTGGCTCGCATAAGGGTGACGAGGGAAAGGTGCAGGAATATTCAGAACAGGAACATTTTTAATAATGGCAAATGCTGGAAACAATTCATATGCACATCAACTGTATAATAAAGTATATTTTCAGTCATCAACATAACTGAATCTAAAAAACACAATATTGAACAAAGAAGCATGTTCTGCATGACTATATATTATATAATTAAAGTGATGTCAAGTTCTAAAAGAGGTTAAATGGAACAATACATCATTTCGGGATATAAACAAAGATGAAAACACTGAAGAGAAGGATAAAGAGAAAGATAGACTTATCAACAAAAAGTCAGCCCAGCATGTTCTCTCCTGAGGAAGGAGAAGGGTATAATCAGAGAAGGTTGTAAGAGTAGCAATTAAGCTACTCATAATATTCTATTTCTAAATGAGTTGTAAGTGCACAAGGATATTCTCTGATTATCTTTAAAATGGCACACATATATTTTATTTACTCCTCTGTAAGCATAATTAATAAAAGCAAAACCAAAAAAGAATAGAATTATTAGCTGAAACACGCTATGGAATAACTGAACCGAAGTCTCAAAAGACTTCCATGTAATAGTCCTTAATAGTTACTGTTTTTCTCTGCAAGAAATGGTTAGAGAGATCCTCAAAAATATAATCTATTTTGGTTGTGGTATCTATTTCAGCTACTGTCATCTCACCTAGATCCACTTGGATCACTATTTCCATTTCTGTCAGCCTTTAGCGCCCCTCTCCCATTGCTTAGTTTCCAATGGCTTACGCCACTGACGCTACTTGCAAGGCTCCCTTTTGGTGTGAGGGAGCCACTTTACTGAACGTAGGAAGTGTCCCCATCTCCTAAGCCATAGCTAATGACTGACTGCTACTGGGTTATAGAAGGTCAGCTTCCCTGCCTTCGCTCAGGATACACCATGAAGCTTATTTTAAACTCTGGAGAGCCCCAAGTGATCAGGCTGTAGATGAGGTTTTACCGCTTCTGGGCTTCTTCCCATTCCCTCACCTCACTCTCTCAGAGAGCCCTTGTACACTAACAAGATGCGTAAGAAAGTCATTCAGATCTTCTGCTTCGATGTTCCCCCTTCTTAGGGAGACATAGGACCTAGTAAAATTAGTAAGAATGGAAAGAAGAAAATCCTTCTGGGTTTGCATCAACACTGATATTTACTCGCTCTGAATATTTTTCAAATATAATAAGCATATTGTATTAGCTTGCTAGGGCTACCATAATAGAGTGGCATAAGCTGAGTGACTTAAATAATGGATATTTACTGTCTCACTGGAAATCCAAAATAAGATGTCAGACAGGATCCTTTTGAAGCCTGTGACCTTTCTTCTTGGCCTGTATATGGCTATCTTCTCCTTATGTCTCTTCACATTGTCTCCGTGTCCATATTTCCCTTTGTCCATATTTCCCTTAAGGCCTACCTAAGGACCTCATTTTAACTTGATTTATTCTGCAAAGACCCTATTCAAAATAAGATCCATGCTGAGGTGCTAAGATTTAGAACCTCAAAATAAATGAATTTGGGGGGAACACATTTCAACCTGGTTATAACAAATATTGCTATTAACTATAAGTATTATAATATTTTAAAGTTAATTAAATTCTCTGAGTTGTTTCATTTTATTGCTTTTAGGCTGACTTCAGGGAGATTCAGGGGCATAACTGTTTACAAGAGAGAGCAAGTGCCAGGGCAGGCGTTAAACTCTGACATTTGATGAGTGACTATGATCAGCAATCTCATTGCCACTCAAAATCAAAGAAGGCTATATATTTTTAATTAATCCAAGAATTTCTGTCCTGGTACAATTTACTCTGTCCTCAGTGGAAACCTTTGAGGAAGAGGATGGATCTTTTTAACTAGAAATTTTGTTTATATTCATAACCTGCTAGTGCTTTCTTGTCACCTTCCTACTTTTTGTACTTAATAGAAATGACTCTCACCCCATCTCCCCACTCACACTATTCTCATACTCCAAATGAGGATGTAGTAAATGTACATGAATAGCCATGGATGGTGAAAGACAAATTTTTATTACATATATGAAACTGGTTTTCTATCATTGTTTCTGGGGCAGTTGTATGTTATAGCGGAAAAGTTGACATCGCTCGAGCTAAGCCCACCCTCATTTTCATCTTTGATAAAATTATGGCTCAACACATTTTGTCACTTACTTCCATTCTGTTTAAAATTAAGAAGCCTTGGGGAAAAAATTTTTTAAAAAGTAATTAAGAAGCCTTAGGATGCCTGTTGGCTTAGTTGGTAGGCATCTTTGGCTCAGGTTGTGATCCCAGGGTCCTGGGATCAAGCCCTGCATTGGGTTCTCTGCTCAGTGGAGAGCCTGCTGCTTCCTCTGCCTGTTGGTCTCTCTGCTTATGCTGTATTCCTCTCTGACAAATAAATAAATAAAATCTTTTTAAAAATTAAGAAGCCTTAACTTTTCAATACCTATTTATTCTTATATGTAGATTTTTTTTTCCTGTGAAACTTCAGAATTACAGGTTAAAATTCCCTATATTTGAGACCAAGGTGCTCTTTCCATCTCACTTTTTTCATCTATAAATTGAAGGAAAGATACCTGGTAATATTGCCCTCACCATCTCTCAAACTCATAATTCTGTTCCCAGAGGAGTGATATTTACCATATGCCTTCTGCAGTCAGGGGCAATAGGTACCCATTTTGTTATTACAATGCCTGAAAAGAAGAAAAGAAACACCTGGGCACCATCATTATTTATATGTCTATAACCTTGTTTCTGCTTTCTTCTCTGACTTCTGGCAAAAGGAAACCAGGGGTGACTAGCTGGGACACAGAGGCTTTTAAAATCAACTATGAGTGAATGGTCAGTTATTGGGATGGCTTCCATGCAGTTATTCTAGGAGGAGGGGGGATTGACTAAATGACCTTTTGAGGATGATTCCAAGTGTATGACTCAATAATAACACTTATCAACCTGTTCTAGTTGTCAGATACAAAATGGGAGTGGGATGGGCAGTCTATTATTAGCCACAGGCTTCTGATTAATCTTTTAAGCTAAGGGAGCTTGTGTCTCAGCCAAGATGTGAAGCTGTCTCCTGAGGTGAAGCCATTAACATGCCAGGAATGAGAGAAGGTTATCATTAAGGAGGCATTAGACCCTTATGACCATAGTGAAGTCAAGAATGGCTGGCTGGCTGGCCAGGCAAAGCTGGTTAAGAGCTAACACAAGGTCACTGTAAGCAATGCCAAGCCATATGTTCGAATTGCAGATAACTACACAGCAACTCTTTTGTCACCCTCTAGAGGATTCTAGTCAGCAAACGAATGAGAAGGTAGTTCTTTAAGAGTTATAAGAACTATGAACTCTACCATGCTTTCAATATTGGTGTGTATATGTATACACAAATGTATGGCCATATACTTTGTGTGTGGGTGTGTGTGGGTGTGTCTTCTGGCCAATATCTATAAATGCAAGAGATAATCTCTGGCTTTTAAAAATACATTACCAAAGGAAATCATACATTTGCTTACAAAAAAATTTCCTTTCTCAAATTACAATCCTTCCTATAAAAAACATATCAGAACTAAAATTTACAAATGTTCACACGGTTGGGCATTATAGGTATCCATCAAAGAAAGTCTTGTCCTCCATCTGTCTTATAGAATAATTTATCATTTGGGGGTAAAGAATTTGATGTCAATTAATCATTCAAAGTAAGAGTATTAAAAAGGAGCTTACTGATTAGTTTAGAAAGATAAATGGATCTGCTAAATGTGGTTTACTTTTCCACGTATGTTTCTTTCCTCTTGATCAACATAGAATACTACAGCTATTAATACAGAAAGGATGAGGGATCTAGTAATAATAAATAAATATTTAAAAATCTTGGGTATTAATGAGTTCTTGGCTTACTTGCATGTGGCTTTTGTTGAGAATCTGTTTCCATACATGTAAAAAAGGAAAGATAATGACCTTCTACTTAGTTGCCATCAGGTTGCAAGTAACAAGCAATGCCTGTGGAAATGTTTTGGTATCTAGAATGAGGTGTACATATTGTTGTTGATGTTGTGTTTGTTGTCATTATTGCCCACATGAGCGTCGGTATTTGAATGTCCACAGTTATGTGTCTCAGGTGTAGTAAATGGTTGGCCCCTAGTAGATATAATGAATACTGAGTTGTGTATATATGTGTGATATAGTTATGTTTGATATGTTCCCTTATATAGCATGAAACTATCAATATAATGTTTATATATAAGTTAATGTAGATATAAAGAAACGTATTCCACACACATACGTGATTTTCAAATTTGAACCCATATAGTATAATCTTTTTAAAATGTATCTTATAATTACTATCTTTATTTCAAGGCAGAGCTTGACATCCTGTCAGACATCTACTCATTCATCATGCACTCCCCCAACAAACCAAAAAGCAGATCTGGAAATTAATGTACTTGAGTTCACATCCTCACTCAAATCACCTACCCTCTTTAAAATGCCTATTTTCTTATCTCTAGTAAGAATAGTAGAAACCAGTATTAAAACACTTCAGTTGTTCTTACATGCAGTAAGTTTTGCTGTAGGGTTTGACTCAACAAGTTTTGCTTATCATGCAAAGATGGAGAGCACCAAGTCACACCGGTGCCTTGATAAGGCATCTCGAACCATTTAGTCTCCTGCCTCAGAGGGCCATATTCTTCCAAACACATACTCAAACCCAGTTGTGAGTGGTCTTCCTGTGCAAAGAGATTAGAGCTAAAATTTACAAATGTATACATGATTTGGATATCTTCTATATCCATAAAAGTCTCATTCTCAATCACTCATAAAATAATTCATAATTTAGGGAATAAAGAATCTGCTGCCAAAGAACCAAAGTCTTCCCATCTCTTTGTCCCTGAATAAAATTTAAATGCCCTTCATCCCTCTCTCTGTCACCTGCCCCACCTTGGCAATAATTTCTTCAACTCTTTGTAAGACTTGGGTTCCGTGAGAGTACCATTAGAGGGAGAATTTGGAGGAGAAGGAAAAAACACAGAAATAGGACACTGAGCCTTTGATCACCACGTGATTTGCCTTTTTACACGAACTAAACTGCAAAACTACAGAGAGCTGCTTCAACAATTTCAAGGTCTAGATTAATTCACCCTTAGTCTCTGCCCCTGTGATGGAAAAATCACTGTTTCTGCGGTGACTTCAACAGAAAAACAGGAAAGGAATGGAAAAACAAAAGAGTTTAAAAACTACTCTGACACTGCAAGGTTGTTACATTCAGAAAACAAACTTCAGCTGGTGTGTACAAGGAGTTGCATTTATCATTTTGCTCTTTTTATTTCTAATATTTACTCACTTTACTTACCCTCAGTACAAATATATATTAAAAATTTACAAGTGTATGCACTAAAATTTATTAGTATTATACATTAATTAAATATTAAGAATCAAGATAAATTATAAGTGTTCTTATGCATTCTGATTCATGTACCTTAAAATATAAACATATACATGGATATATAAAAATATTATAGCTTACATGAATCAAAACGACCCAGGACTTGCCAATTTATCTTATTATTTCATATTCATTAATACATACTTCATTCCTATAAATGCTGGGAGCTAGCTGATTGTTGTATCTTTGGAGAGCACTGAAGTCAGTTCCATAACCAGAAAGCAAAGAGTGTGACATTTATTCATTGGACTCTGAAATGGATCTGTAGCATTAGGGAATGAAATCAGGCCATGGTGCCCAGAGGTGTAAAAAACAAAAACTGAACAGCAGACATAGTGGCTTAGGATGACGGTGCCAACTTTTTTCATTACCTTAGATCTGGCATCAAGGTTAAGTAAACCCTCTTTTTAAACCCTTGACCTCCATTCAGTGACTTCCTTCTGTCCTAAGCGCCAAGCACTCTGGTCTGTTTTCTCTTATAGAGGGAAATTGATCTGATAAATATATTCTCACTTATTTAATGTGATGTTTCCTTCAGTATAATTTGCTTTCGAATGAAGATAGTGAGGAGAGGGCAACACTTAACAGAGATAAATTAAACATTAATAGCAGGACTTGCAGGCCTAGAGAAGAGAAGATGTTTTCAGGCTGGGAGGCTACCATGGTAATGACAACCAGCTAAACCTGAGTAGAATACTAGTGGAGGGCCCAGTTAGAGGCCTTCCTGGAGGAAGGGGCAATCTCCTCTTCATGGTTTTCCTGGTACATACATGGGTGTAATGGAGATGCCATGACAAAAAGCTGTATGAGAAAGCCCTTCTGTTTCTAGTATACATGGAGATTGAAAGACGAGGATGAGTTAAGATGCCTAATCTGGGGAAAGCACAGAATTCCCCATCATTCTGCCTTTATGCTGACAAATATAGCAGCACTAGACAAGGGTTTTTGCTAGCTAGACAAGCTGGAATTAATCCGTGAATCAAATCAAGTTAGATCCCCTGGACTATCTGCCAGTCCTTATTTCTTTACTTTCATTCCTTATGTCTTTGTTCTCTCAGGCCCTGATTTTTGCATTTTTGAGCTTACTTGATAATATGGCATCACAATTTCTTTTACTACTAAATGTGTACTTCTGATCCAAAATAAACCTTTAAAAATAATATATGATGTCTCAGTCCTTACACTTGAAAATCTTGAAATCCTCCAGTAAAACAATGAGGATGCTGGTGAGGCTGCTGATGGTAATAATGATGAAATATAATAGTATTCAGAGTTTACTGAGAGGGAGTGTGATAAGAATGTGAGGTATCTTATCTGTGTTAATCCTCACAGCACCCCCACAGAGTCCGTTAATATGGTTATATCCATTTTATAATCTTGTTAATATCATAGTTATGATAATGACCCCATATTTTTATTTATAGGTGAACACTTATGAACATGTTTCCATTGCCATTATCTCTTTAGATCATCACCACATGTCTAGGTCTCTATAAAATTGGTAATTTAGGGGGAGGAGAGGGATTTGATCTTGGCTCCCTTTAGCTTCAGGAACAGCGACAATCCTGAACTCTTTACACAAGAACAATTTGGAGCCTCCAAAGACCCTAATTAATTGTCTCTATTTAATATCCATTTCTCCATCAAATTCCATTGCATTGTTAGCCCCACAACTGAGAAACAACATGATATAGTAGCAGGAGCCTTTGCATCTGAACACATGGTATAAAGTCAGCTTCTGTATCTAATGAGAATGGAATTAATTCAGAACCTGTCTATAAGCCAGTGCATCCTGCCTTTCCATATCTTGGAAGTATCATACACAATATTTAAAGGCATTTTGTGTTGGCTAACTTAAATTTTAAAAATGTCTAAAAAAAAGTTAGGGGTAAAGAAATTTTTAAAACCAAATATTCCAAAGCTGTGGACACTCGTGGGAACTCTATATGCTGGTGGGAAAATAAATTACTATAGCCACTTAAGAAACAATTCCATGTTACCTAATAAAGTCTTTAAAAGCACACACACAAAAATAAAAGCATTTTGTAACTCTAAAGCTTTATACACAATTTTTTTTTTTACCATACAGAATATATGACATGGATATGGTTTATACATCTGTTGCAAAGTGTATTTAGGAATAAGTACCCTATATGATATGGATATTTGAATATTGTCAAAATATAAGGAGAAAGTAAATTCTGTAATTTACTTAAAATGACAGCTTCTTAGCAGTAATTATTATGTCATGAAAGAATCACATATATGCATGTCTCAGGAGAAAATCAACTTTTGTTTGCTTGGTACTCTGAGAATCATATTAGTTAGGTGGCTAATATATGAAAGCACAGTGCTCCCTCATTTTTCTGTAAAACCAAATGATGTAAGCAATATGTATCTTATAGAATATGAGTATAAATATCCACCATATATCCATGGGTAAATCAAGAAGAGAACTGTGTTTTAGATTCTCAATACTGGCACCTTCTATGAAATGTAAACAGATGCTGTACCTATCACCTTTAGTTGTAATTTTCTTGTTTTTCCACTTTTTTTACCAAGATCTTTTAAAACATGAGCCATCAAGGCAATATCTCAAAGGTATTCTGCCTTATCCAGTATATCAGCATTTCACATTGTACATAATATAGGGAGGAAAAGGTATTCTAATCATAGTAAATCAAAGGGAAAAATTCACACACCATTGTGAGCATTAAGTGCAAGATTTGACAATATTTGGGACTCAAAAGCCTGAAGTATTTAAGGAGTAAGAAACCAAGAAGTGAGAAAAAGTGTACAGGTATGAGTTGGGACATGAAAAAGGAAGTGAAAAAAAGAGGGCTTCATCGACCACCCCCAACCTAGTGGCCTGTTGACCTAGTGTTGACATAATATAACCTAATTTAAATCACATGTGTGAACGAATAGGTAAAGCATGATTAAAAGTTAAAGGACAATGAGGTTATTAGATGGGAGAGAAAGCAATTACATTTGCAATATTCACCAAGCCAAGGAAAGCACATTACTCTCCTCCTTAGGATTGGTTGATGGACTTACAAAGAGCTTGTGAAACTGAAGGGCAGGACTCACAATGCAATTTAAAGTCTTTGTGATTAACAATTTCTAACTTTATTGACCTTTGTAACAATAATCATGCTCTCTCTCCAAGGGAACTTCTTTCTATTTGTGAAATACTTCCCTCTCAACAGTCTAGAGGAACCGAGTTCCTATTATTGAATCTTAGTATAACCCAGGAATGTAGGGGGTTTGAGGAGATTAAAGCGAACGTCTCCTCTCCTTAACCCATCTTTTGGGCCATGGATCAGAACTACTGTATTTCTTTACACCACAAAACACACTCACATAAGGAGCCAAATGGCATTTAAAAATCTCTGTCTTAAGGCCCAATGTTGTTGCAGTATTTACTTACATTATATGCGTGCACATTTCCAAGGCTTTTGCCTTTACGCTCCTTCTCAATTGTATTGTCTCAAAACTTAAGCACTTCCATTTCTCCCCTAGCTTAACCTCTGCTGAAACAATAAACTAAACTCAGGAAACTGCCTTGGCACATATTGTTTTATTTGGTGTTCCTGAAGGTCATGAGCATTCTGCGCTCTCCTTAACCGATTAGGCAGATCATATGCACAATTAATCTCTCCTAATCCCTCCCCTCAGTTAGACCATAGGAGAAAATGCACATCCAACAAGGATAATGCTTTTGTACATCTGAGGCTTCTTTCATCTGAGGATCTCAAAGTCCTTGTTACACATGTCAAAAGCTCCCTATCACTCTTTCGAAATGGGTATTACAAGATTAATTTGTAGAAGGGCAAAGGCAGGCACGGAAATGTTAAAAGACTTTCCAAAGAGCATATACTAAGGATATACAGCAATAACACTCTTGAGTTTGGGGTTCACATGCCCTGGGGGGATAGAGGACATTTCAATATACAGGAGGTTTATCTTTTAGGAAATGAGGTCTCACTAAACAGAAAATGGATTTCTTTATGTTATCATAGGTCATAGGGTTGAATAAAAAACCTCAGACTTGATGCCTTGCTTTCTCTTTTCTTTAAGTCTCACGGGTTTAAAAGTGAGAGAGGCAAGGCTGTTTTCACCGTCTCTAAAGTACTTGTATGCGGGAGTGAGCCTGGTTGCAAGCATATGTCCTTGGACTTACACTTTTACTTAGAGGACTAAAAGGTCTTGTGGAGGTCCTTGGAAAAAAAATAAGTGTAAGGCAGCAGTTTTTTTTTCTGTTAGTTGTTTAATGAACCATTGTGAGCACTACCATAGTAAGTCTAATACAAAACAAACTAACATCAATAAAAGTAACAAACAGATAATTCTGCAAGACTCTTTGGAAGTCGTATGTTTAAAACTCAAAACTCATGTTTCCATTGAAACCATTTTAAAAAGGAGGTTAGATTCCTAGACCAACCCCATAAACTTACTGTACCAGGGATGCAGTTGAACAACTACTGAATTCATTACTAATGTTACTGACATGTATAAATTATTGAAGTCATGGTTGTTTCATGGAAAATGACATTTGTTGTTGTCATTGTCACTGAAGTACAGTTGACATGCAATGTTACATTAGTTTCAGGTGTGCAGCATAGTGATCCGACAGCACTATATGTTTTATTATGAAGTGTAGCTACCATCTCACCATACAACACTATTGCAATCCCATTGACTATATTCCCTGTGCTATACCTTTCGTCACCATGCCTTTCTCATTCCATGACTGGAAGCCTGTACCTCCAAGTCCCCTTCACCCATTCTGCCCATGTCCCCACATCCCTCTTCTCTGGCAACTATCAGTTTGTTCTCTGTATTTATGGGTTTATTTCTGCTTTTGCTTGTCTGCTTCTTTTGTTTTTAGAGTCCACAAGTAAGTGCAATCATATGGCATTTGTCTTTCTTAGTCTCTCTTATTTCACTTAGCATAATACCTCCTAGGTCCATCTGTGTTGTCCCAAATGGCAAAAATCTCATTTTTTATGGCTAATATTCCACTGTATATATATTCAGCATTTTCTTTATTCATTCATTTCTCTCAGTGGACATTTGAGTGGCTTCCAAATCTTGGCTATTATAAATAATGCTGAAGTAACATAGGGGTACATGTATCTTTTTGAATTCATGGGAAAATAACATTTTGCTACATAACTTTTCTAACATTTTATCATTTACCAAAGGTCCATGGCCACAGGGACTATGACCAAAGAAAGGGAATGAACACCGTCTCCTCTCCACACTCCAAAGACTGTTTGTAGAAGAAGGGAAATGACTATGTCCAGTTCTGAGCCAGTGACTCTAGCATTGGTGGAGGAGAGTGGAGCTCTGTAGATCATTTTCTTATATGACTGTAGTGATGTCAGTGCTGGAAGGGAATATTGTCTAGGCCCTGCAAGTTCAGGGTGTGAGACAATTCCTCCCATGCTGGAGATGACCTTACCACCTAGACTCAGGCTTCACTGGAACAAGAGGGAGTTTACTAATCATTTCTCTTTATTTCTCTACCCAACCCCTGCATTCTCATATGGAAAGCATAGAGGGGAGTTTTTAATAAATGTTAGCTCTTTTAAAGTCATGTTTCTTGGGGTGTCTAGGTGACTCAGTTGGTTAAGCCTCTGCCATTGGCTTTGGCTCAGGTCATGATCCTGGGGTCCTGGAATCGAGGTCTGTGTTGGGCTCCTTGCTCAGCAGGAAGTCTGCTTCTCTCTCTCTCTCTCTGCCCCTCCCCTAATCATGGTCTCTTTTGCTCTCAAATAAATAAATAAAATCCTAAAAAAAATTCCTTGTTCCTCTGTATATTGTTTTTCCTATAAGAAACATTCAATATCCACCAAGGGCTTCCATGTTTATATTCTGCTTGGTTTGCTCATAACCAAGCAAACCAAGTTTAATCTAAAAGTAGTAAACCACTAAAGTTAGAGCCTACCCCTGAACTCTAGTTGGAATATAGGGCCCCTGCAACCTTGTTAAACCTATCCAGCCCTTCTTCCTATGATTGCATTCTCTATTTCAGCTCCTACGTGTTCTCTACCAGACTGAATCATCTGGAACAAACAGAGCCTGAGATACACCTTAGCTAGGTACACCTTTGGAATATACTGTGCCCTGTGCTACCTAATTGTTATCTAGAACAACATCTAGTTGTTGGGCTAGTTTATCTTCTCTTGATCCTCCTTCCTAAGAGCCATGCTGAACAAAAATCACTATACCATGCTCTGAGCTCATCAGGTATTGCGCATGTCTGTGGTATTTGCTGCCTGCAGGGACTTACAAAAATCTTTCCAAGGGTTAGGGTATGTCCTTTGGCCATGGTGGGAGGGGTAGAAGAGCAGCCACAGGTTTTTCCTGCTGAAGTTTGGGGGAAATGAGAAAAAAACAAAACAAAACAAAACAAAAAACACTGTATCAAGTACAGAAGTATGCAATGATTAATGATGGTTGTGATAAAGAAAAATCTATGAAGAAAAATTAAAGATACCAGGAGAATATATGACTGAAGAACTAAGCTGGGGGTATTTTTAGAATTGAAGGAATTATAGAAAGGAGTCAGTGGATAAACCAGGAGTTAACTTCTCTACCTTTTTCATGTTCTTCTGTCATCATTGCTCTCTGTAGAGATGATATATAGGTTATTAAATGTCAAATTCTAAAATTTTGCAAGCACAACCCCTCCCCCCATCCTGCTTACGATTTGACTGGTTGTGTTTTGTTTGACAGGGAACCTGCCAAGGCAGAACTGAAGATGTACACTATGAGAATCAGAGCACTTGTTATAGCAGAGTATATTAATTCACTCTCCTTTTTGGCAGTTTAAAGAAATATATTACTTTGATTGTTTTCAGATTATCATAACCTAATGCAAAACATGTCACAATCATTACCTGAGTTTCAACTATATGTATATCATCCATCAGCTCATCCATCCCCTATCTAAAAGTCTTATCACCATAAATTACATTTGAAAACCTAAAGTAGATGTTATTCATCCCTATTATTATTGAACAACAGGGGATGCACATGTTTTTTAAATCAAAATCCTCACTATTCACTAACGCCTTTCAATATCTTATGGGATATTCAATTGGCAAATTAGTAATGAAGTTTTTCTAAGAGAAACGATGCCCTTAAAAAAGTAATTTCAGCACAAACCATTTTGCAGAGGATAAGCATCTCAATAATGGTCTGATGATCCCTGCACCGCTGGGGGGAGAATCTCTGCCTTTCAATCTATTCATTTTGACTCCTATGTGTGTTTGGAAATACAGCATTATTATTCTACCCACTGAATTTATCAACATGCAGCTTTACACATTCTTAAGGTTACTTGTAAGTCTTCTCCAAGGTCATTCCCCATCTCTTATCTTTCCACGTTCTCCCTCTCTGACTAGCAAGGACAATGGTCCTACTACGGCACAGCTGAATCATCCCCATTGACACTAACCACTGACATCGTCATCATCATCAATAAAAGCAACACCCTGTCAAATGCTACTTCAGCAAAGGACAGGGAAATAAATACCGTAAGAGACATTGCATCTAGTTGGGAAGTTTAGCCTTTAACACTGAGGTTCACATGAGGCTTGGAATTCTACTAATGCACTTGGAGAAATATTAATACATGGCCTTCAAATTTTGTCACCTCTATTAAACTTACAAGGCTTTTTCTTAAGCCTGTCTTTTATCATTTTCCCCTAGCACTCACCCTGTTTACCAGATTGTTTATTATTGATATGAACACCAAAGTATTTCAGCTAATTTCTAACTTAATGCATGTTCTCAAGTGCTAAATGTATTTTTTGTTTAGAGTTTGTATGTGCCCTGCTCCATCTGTGACACTATTGCTCACCTGACTGAATTCCAAAAAGGCAACAGAGTACATCTCGTGTTCTCTGGCACCCTGTTGAAATAGGCTGTCTCCATAGGCTCACCACATACCAAGTAAAACAACCTCACTATCATTAAGGTAAAATAAAAAAGGACCAGGCAAATACAACTTGTATAAAACCTAAAGTTGAATAGGTTTTATACAAGTTGTATTTGCCTGGTCCTTAAGTTGTATTTAACTTACGAACATTTATATAATCTACTAATTAAATTTTATTTCGTGCCATATGTCTTTTGATGTAGAAAAGGTTTTTTTCTCTCTATTTAATTTCTTTCTATGTGCTAATCCAGAACCCAGAACATTGAAGTGATTCACCATGCACAATCTCTGGTATGAGGACTACTGATTTTAGAATAAATGTTCTATCACAAACTGCTATTATGACAAATTTAAATTGATTTTAAAAGGAACGTCATAGTTATTGTGACTTACTTTAACTATTATATAGATAAAAATACCCAAGTAATACAAAGTAATTTCAGAAAGAGATAAAATATAGAGAAATAAATATTTTAAATAAAAATTATACCTAATCCTATTACCTAGCCACTATTTCATACGTTATAGTCTAGTCTTCTATATAGAATACCATCTGTCGATTTTCTAGTTCATTCAGTGGTAATGATAGTCATAGTGACCTTTTTGATGGCTTACAATATCCAGACTGTGTTGTCAGAGATGCATGTGCATGAATGTGTCTTACCTTCGCGGCAATTATATGGGGCAGATTTAGTAATTACCCAATGGTATAAATGAAGAGACTCATTAACGGAGATATTAGGAATGGACTCAGCCTCACAGAGTTAGGGAGTATTAAACCAGGCTTTTAATCTCTTTACCTTACTAGCTTTTGTGAATAAATTAGTAAAGTTAAATGTCCACAGTTTCTTCTCCCAAATCCAAACTCTTGTTTTTAACTAAATCTATCATAATTATTTTATTCTTACATTAAGTATAAATTTTTCTAAAAAATATAATATTCATGATCTGATTTCACAGACTAAGTATAAGTCTTCTAATAAGTTTTTCAGAAAATATACACAGATATTATTTTTCCCAGGTTCTTTTCTGACAGAGGAGGTCTTTTGATCTTCATATGCAGGTCACCTCTTGGTGGGATGTAGAAATAGAGAACTTTAACTCATTCTTCCTTTAGTTGCTGGTTGCTCATGATAGAAAGGAGAAAACTGAGTCCAGCCTCAGCACAAGGGAAGTGATTTTACCAAGTCTTTCCACTATTCCTCTTATAAGAAACATAAGCTCCTGTTACAGAGATGCAGTAGTTTAAGACCACCTTAATCAGTGTTGGTTTTGGACACATAAAATTTACCCAATGGAACAAGAATGCAAAGAGCTTTAGCCAGGATTTCTTCATTATTTCTGGGGTAGTCTTTCATGAGGGCAAGTGCTGGGTTTTACTGAAATAAACTATTTGAAAAAATATTTTTTTAAGCATTAGGCCACATAGTTACATTGGTAACAATGTATATCTTTAGGATTTTTTAAACTGCCTTATTATTAAAATTAAAACTTGTAGATACACATAAAACTTCTATTGGTTATATCTCAACACATGTTCAAAAGGGCTGTAACTCACCAAACTTACATGGAAGGTCCTCACAACTATTCTTTTGCAAGTTGAAAACAATTTGAGAGTTGGAGATTTCTTATGGTTTAATCCAATAGGTTAAATGATTCTAAACTAGCTCTGGTGGTAATGAAAGATTGATACCAAAGGCACATATTATGAATTTGTGCCAAACTGCTTCATGATTGAAGCTGAAGGAAAAAAATATAATTTCAACTATGTATTTTATAATATGTGAATTTAAATATAGCTGGGCAAGCAAACTAACAAATTAGTTTTTATTATTAAATTGTGTACCGTGTTTTCAAGTTGGCCTCATTTTTTAAATTTCCTTGTTGAGAAAATGTAGGACTGGCTTATATTCAGAGTAATCACAAATTTTCTTATGGTTGGGCATGTATTGTATTTTGTTCTGTGAAGGTACGTGTAAAATTATGTCTTTATCTTTTAGATTCCATTATTTCACTGGTAGATGTTTAGATATTATGACTTAATTTTACATGGCATGAACCATTTCCATCTACAGGAGCACGTCTTTTGTCAGTTAAATGTATCCATTCTACAACGATATTTGTGATTTTTTTCTATTATTTATTCATTTTTTGTTCTTCTTTTCAGGAACATCAGTTTTCACAAGATGACTTCCCTTGCTGTCCCTCATCTCTATCTCATCTCTTTCTCTTTCCTCCCTTCCTTCCTTCCTTCATTCCCTTCCTCCTTCCTTTCTTCCACCTTTTGGTTTTTTATTCTGTGACCTTAAGTCCTTAAGTCTGTGTTCCACATCATTTGTTCGGTTTTCTGTCATTTCAGTTCTGACTCTGAGTACTCAGTGTACTTTTCCACAATCTGCACTGTGATCATGCGTTCTTGTTCGTTCTTCTCAAGTCAGCCACTACCTTTATCATGAGCCCATTCTTTCATCATTCCAGTTTTCAACCTGTAGAACAAGCAGTTGCTATCTGTAAATATCTTTTCTTTCCAAATATAAGGGTTATTCCCAGCCATTGAACTGCACTACAATATTATTATATCAATGTAAGATTTTTTTTTTTTTTTTTCTGATCTGTATAAGGAGAGTAGAGAATTCTACTCTGGTTCTGGAATGTGCTATAGTGAGTGTTTAATTTTTAAATAGTTCTATTAATTCTAAATCTCTGTGTGCAAAGCTTATCTTTGCTGAAGTGTCTCTGTTTCTATCAGAATACATGGGTGAAAATGTTTCCTGTTAGTGCAGATCCAGGCTTTCTCATAGCTGGCCCTTTCTAGGTTTCAGAGTCGATCAATCAACATGGGCATGGAGAAGGTGGAAGAGTATATGGGGAGAAGGAGTTTCCCAACAGGCAGATTCATGTCCTAATTGCCCACCCAAACCATCGGCCCTTGCCCCATAACTTTCATTTCTAATGCCTACTTATACAGGAATGGTTCTTGTGTCTGCCCAACCATTTTCCTTTTTCCTTTTATTTGGTTCCATCACATGCCACATGTCAAGAATCAGATTCGGCATTGATAAATAGCTTCCCCCACTCTATCATCTCTTTGGTGATCTGGAGAAGGTTCTAGGGGAAGGGTTTGGAATCCTGCTTTTTTCAGAATATCCAGATATTTTTATGAATGAAGAAATACTAAAGTAGAGGGGCACCTGGCTGATTCGGTCAGAAGAACATGTGACTCTTGATCACAGGATAGTGAGTTCAAGTCCTAGGCTGGATGTAGACATTAATTAAATAAATATAACTTCTAAAAAAGAAATACTAAAGTAGAGTGCTCAAAGGATAACAGTCTTTTACACACACACACACACACACACACACACACAAAACACACACACAGTGGGAGATAGCTTACTACCTACAATTCCTCATGCCAGGAAAGAGAAACTTTCTTAAATTTCGTACATCTTATATACAAAAATGTAAAGCTGTCATCTTATATTAAAGACAAACCCTTCCAGGAAGATTTTATTCTTACCTGCAATTAGCAGCTTCATTTTCATGCTGCAGAGAGGTATCAGGGTGGTAACCAGAAACCAAATTTTCTGTATTATAGCATATGCCACTGGAGGACTGGCAGGCTGGCTGGGAGGGTGACATCTGTCACAGAAAGAAGCCCAAACACTCAGGATGGATATCATGAGTGCTTTCTCAATATCAACTACTATCCAATCAGAAGCCATTTTCTCCTTGTCCTTTGGAAAATGGTGTGCATTTTCCTGTTTCAAAAACACCTGTTAAATTATCTGTTAATGCAATTCTCAATTTTTTTTAAATATTTTATTTATTTATTTGACAGAGATCACAAGTAGACAGAGAGGCAGGCAGAGAGACAGAGAGAGGGGAGCAGACTCCCCGCCGAGCAGAGAGCCCGATGCGGGACTCGATCCCAGGACCCTGAGATCATGACCTGAGCTGAAGGCAGAGGCTTAACCCACCGAGCCACCCAGGCGCCCCACAATTCTCAATTTTGTAATGTAATACAATATGACTGGTGGGATGTTGTTCATGTTTTGGCTCAACATGAAACTTCAGTAGCTGAAAAAAATAGAAATAAAAATCATATGTCAAAATAGGCTTCTTCAGAGTCCCTTAAAGGCTGACACAAATGAGATCTGTTAGGATTCTGGGAGTGGGAAAGATTTGGTATTTTCTAAGCAGTTCAGAAGTACAAGCACCCTGAAATTGATACTCAGTAACCACAAAAACAACAAGAGAAGACACTAATAAAACTAATTTCTTGTTATGAATCATGTAGCTGGATTTATTTGCACACATACTATGTATCTAGACTCTACAGGGATAAGGATGTGGTACACACTACAGGAACAAAGAGGAAATTTAAATGATGTTTTCTGCCTTCCAAAGCTTATGATACAATTAGTAAACTAAAATATTTATTTGGGTTAACAAGTAAATAATGGGAATTCCTTGGAAGGGTACTTGTACACGGAAAACTTTAAATAAATATTTTCAAATAAGACCTTGTAACTCTTATAAGTGATTATTATTACCATGCTATATACTGCAAAACACTCTCAGAATATCTAATTTCTATTGTTATCATAAACTTCAAGGAAGAGAATTCTGTAGATTGATGTATTCAGAAAAAGACATCATGGAAAAAATGGTTTAAACTAGGGCTTTGAAAGCGAAGTAAAGTAATGATTTTAGTGGCAAAGGCAAACTGATGTGTTAGAAAAAATAGAATATGCTATAAAAAGACTAGAATACAGGCTCTTTCACTTATGAGCTGGTGTGCTATTATTTTTTATTTTAACTCTCTATCATGACACAGTTTCCTTATCTGAAAAAGTGACAATAATAATGCCCAGGCCATTGGACTCTTGTGAGATTTTCATGAACATGTTTTTCATAAAAATGCTTGGAAGACACAAAATGGTCAAGAAGAATTTCCTTAATCTGTGTTGTCAATCCACAAGGCAAATGTGTGTGTGTGTATGTGTGTGTGTGTGTGTGTGAGAGAGAGAGAGGGAGAGAGAGAAAGTGAGAGAAAGATAAACACCAAGGAGGAAATAAACTGTCATATTTAAAGAGGAAAACAGTCACTATTCTGGATTCAGTAGCAGGAGTATCTCTGAAGGAAGAATTCTGGTCATTGGAAAATGTGAGCAGACATGGAGATGTTATGGGGAGGAGACTTTGATAGAGGAAAAGGGAATTGATTTTGAGGGTACAGGTAAGATCTCTATAGACCTGTTCTATCTTAACCTGGTAGATCTTTCTCAGCCATCAAATCCCCTATAAAAAATACTCTTACAGTGATCTGTCCTTGAGCCCTGTATCTTCTCCTCATCAAACGTTGCTCCCTGGCCGGTATGCTGGCAGGCATTTGCTTTTCCGAGTGTTGTTAGGATACTCTGCTCCTTCTTACATGTTTTCCATATGGGCATCCTTCCTTTAACTTGAATTATAAGATTTAGTCCATAGTATGTTAGTTCATGGCAATAGAGGTCAGCTTGGGTGTGTTCTGTGAAAGAAAAGGTGAAGGAAAAGGAGATGATGGCAGAACTTGGAAAGTAAATGGCCATGTCTTTCTCATGTGTCTGACAGACATACAGACCTGCTTTTCTTTATTTAAATTGAAACCATGCTTGTCTTCAAGCCGGTATAGAGTCTTGGAGAGAAAAGGGAGAGAGGGAAAAAAAAATACCCATTCTGTTGACATAAAAGACAAAAAACAGACAAACAAACAAACAAACAAACAAACAAAAAACAACCCCTGCTGTCCCTATACCAGGCCCTGAAGTGGGGAAAGTGGTGGGAGAATTCTCTGAAGCTTTTACCTATTCTTGTTTTCCTCTATGCCCTTATAGGTGTTGACTTGATCCATCTCCATTCCTTCCTGTCAAAAACATTATTTTCATTTCTTCACTTCATTTTGCTCTCCTTGTCCCAGGTTTTCAATCTTAAATCCATCTTAAAATTTAAAAAAAAAAAAAAAAAAAAGTTGAGCTTCTTGGATTTTCTAGTACCTCTGGCATTTTAGTCTTGTTTTGGTATTCCTTTTTCTTGGAATATTTCATAAGAGAGCCAACATGGGAAATTATTTGAACCAGACTTGTAATCTGTAATATAAAAATTGAAGTGGAATTACATGTAGCAGGATCCAGGGGTAATGGACAGATAACCTTAGTCTCATGTGGATGAAGGGTTTCCTAGGCTTTGGGTTATAGAGAGCTTCCTGTCTTCAAAGACCAGGTTAAAGACCAGATACCAGGGACAGAACCCAGAGGCTGGCATGGAGCTTTCCCAAATCACTCTTTTCTTTTCTCTAAATTTACATAGCACTCCTTTTTTACTTCTCTTAGTACTTTTCTTGTTATGGCAGTGTTCATGGATTTCTGTACTCCTGCACCACTCACCCCATCCTCAACCCAATTGAGATGGCACCCTCTTTAAAGGCCGGGGATTTGACACCCAGATTTGTTACCCTCAGTGCATTTAGCACATTGGCTATCACACAGTCGGTTCAAACATTCCTTAAATGAATGAGTGAATCACAGTAATTCTAGTACAACCAAGGAAGGAATCAATGAAAGGTGAGGGGAAAATGCTTGAGCAGAAAGGAAATGTGTACTACCTCCTCCCCTAGGATACCTCCTTCTCTTCTACTTGTAACTACAGCATCAGCAGTTTATTTCAGTTCAGGAAACACTTATTATGACAAGCTTTCTGGTAGGTTATGGGGAAACAAAAGAAAGCAAAATATGGTTCTTTCCAGAAGGCAGTTATAATCTTCACAGTGCAACAGAAAAGGAAATACACAGAAAAAGTGTAGTGTAATACATGCGTTGGAGAGACTTCTGAACTATCTTTAGTAGTACAGAGAGGCATGGTCCATCTCTGGGTGAATGGCCAGAGAAAGACACCCAGAACCAGATTATAGGGATGAATATGAGTTTTTCAGATCCAAGAATAGAAAGATTGGTTCTTTGATGACCAATAGCAACTGCATGTGTACCTGTATATGAGTGTGTGTATGTCTATATGTGAGATGTGTGCATATGCATGACTAGGTATGTACCTGTGAGAGATGTATCACGTTTTCATGCATGTGTATGAGTGTGTTTGTGTGCATGATATGTTATTGTGGGAAGAGTCATTTTGGGAGGAGATGGTTGCAGTGATGGGCCAGTGATTGTGCTAGGGAGTGGGCAGCCTGCGGGGTTGGTAAGTTGTTTTCTCATCATTAACTCCCACGTGTAGAAATGGTTGGAGGAGGCCCTACAGAAGATGTGATACTAAACAAGAAGTCAGGAAGCATGGACACAGTAGTTCTGGTTCTCCTACATGAAAGCAATGACCTCAGAAAAGACCGTCAACTTCTATTCTTGCCATCTATTCAATGAAGGTGTCCAGCTAGACAATGGCAGACTGATGGCTGAAGCCATGGTCTAAGACTGTGCTTCCCTTAATGGTTGGGGAGAGACCAACATCTATGAAAACCTAAGTGGCTTGGCCAGGCTGATAGGAGCACATGAGCTAGCCCTGCAGCCTTGGCTACAGTACAGCTCACATTCCACAATTCTGGCTCTCATGCTAAATCTCATATAGAGATGGGCAAAAGAAACTTTGACTAGGAAAGGCGGTACAATTCCTGATATTTGTTGGCAGAATTTAAAGAGAAAAATTAAAGTGTGAAATAAAACCAAAATAATTTTTATAAAAACAGAATTGATTAAAAATTCTCCCAAGAGGGGTGCCTGGGTGGCTCAGTGGGTTAAGCCTCTGCCTTCGGCTCAGGTCATGATCTCAAGGTCCTAGGATCAAGCCCCGCATCGGGCTCTCTGCTCAGCAGTGAGCCTGCTTCCCCCTCTCTCTGCCTGCCTCTCTGCCTACTTGTGATCTCTCTCTCTCTGTGTGTCAAATAAATAAATAAAATCTTAAAAAAAAAAAATTCTCCCAAGAGACTAGCTCATACTCTCTCTTATTAATAATATAACTGTTATCTTTGATGTAGAGAGAGGAAGGAGATAGTTAAAATAAAACTAGGATTTTGAGCATTCTAGGTACCAAATCCTTAGAGAAATGTTCAAGGGATTATAGATGTTTTGCTGGGAAAAGAAAAATCTTGGGGGAACATGAAAATCACTTTCAAAATCTTTAATGGGCTTCAAAATGAGAGAAGGCCATCAGTGTTATTTCAGAATCTGGGATATAGACACTTGTTTGGAAGTTTCTCTTGCTGGATGCTGTAGCACAAGGATTAACACAACACCCACACAGATCAGGGTGTCACCAATGATATGCAGAGTCAGCAAAGTAGGTGGTGCAGAGTGACAGAGATTTTACTAAATATACAGGAGAACAAAGGCTTTACATCCACACACATCTGATTTTGAATGCATTTTTCTCACTTAATGGCTGTGGCCATGAGAACATTACTGTACTCTTTGAGGTTCCTCATCCTCAAAATGAGAATAATGCTTATCATTTGTAAGTACAAAGATTAAATGCAATGATATATGTAAGGATTTCCTGAGTTTGACACAAATAGGTACCCATGGAAAGGGTTGCTGTTATCATCATCATCTTATTTGAGCTTCTCCCAAACGCTTTCATATTAATATGATTGTGTCCCTTGTAGTAATCTAACCTGGAATCTATACCACAAGCTCCTGTTTCAACGTTAACTCTCAACTTATGGACGTGCAAAACTGGGATCTGGTTATCACACCTTTTTTTTTTTTTTTTTTTTTAATCCAATTGAACACAAGGACAAAACATTCACCCTTAACAGGGCTTAATTCCAGTGATCTCAAAAGTCCTTGGCCACCTAGTTCAGAACCACCTTCTCACCCACTCCACACCCCCGCCCTCCCACACATACAGTGACCTCCCCAAAGCTTTTTGTAACATGCAAATAACCCCCCCCAAAGGGAAACTGTACGTTACTGGCCCTGGTGGTATCATTCCTCCCTGAGGGAATTATGAAGCTATACAGGAAGAGCCTTTTCCAGTATGGAAAAGAATAAAGGACAACAATTTATAAATGATATTTCTTTTCGGGTTTATTTGCAAATTTCCAAATTCGACCAAGTGCTTTCTAAGCCACTCAGTATTTTGACGACAAGCACTTTTTTGTCTTTTTCTTCTCTATTCTCCCACCTGCACCTCGTGTGTTTGTTCTCTCTCCCTCCCTCTCTCAGCCTGAAAATTCTGGTTCGCCTTGGTTTAGGGTACACGTCGTGGTTGATCACCGATAACCACATTCCCCATTCTGAGGTGCTGGAACACTTCCTTAAAGCAGAGAGTGCACGGACTAACAATTATATTTCAAGCTGCATTTAATGTTGAAGTATGAGACAACAAATTGATCTTAGATTTCTTCAGTCAAGCGTGACTTCACCTCTGACTCTGGCAGAAGCTGCCTCAGTGCCAAAGCAGTAGTTGCACAGTCGTGAAACAAATAAAAGGAAAAAAACAAAGCCTCGTCCTCCCTAAAACAAAGCAGAAGGGAAAAACTACCAACATTTTTTTTTTTTTTTTTTTTACCCTGCATTAGCAATACCTGCTTCTGGAAAGGCAGACTGGAAAACAGTAAGTGAAACATCCTGACAGCCTTCTATGCAAACCACCCGTTCTCGTGTATTTTCCCTATTAGAAAACATGGGAATTCAGAGATATGTTTGCTTTAAAACCTGGGGGTTTTCCTTGCAGAATAGAGAAATGGAAATATACAAATATTTGCCGTAAAAAATACCTAGCAAGATCACTATTTAATGTTGAAGAATATATGTTGTTGGTTATTTATTGAATTCCCATATGATAATAGCTATTGAACAAAGGAGAAAAAAGTACATGGCTCTGAGAAGATCAAACATTTCACATTATTTCATTAATTCTCAGATGATTTCTCTGAGGTAAGCAAGTAGTGTTCTTGCTGCATTAAAGAGAAAGAGAGAGAGGAATAAAAATCCGAAGAGAACCTGACAGGTCCAGAGTCACACAGTTCATCATTGTTGAAATGGAGAACCAAATCCAATGTAATAAAAGAAGAGTATAAAAGGAAGGAGAACAAGGAGAAGAAAGAAAGAGGGGAAAAAAAAAGAGAGAGAGATCAAACACAGCATTTTTCTCTCAAGCTATCAATGGCACTGTAAACATAATCTTAAAAATATATGAAAGATCAGGGAAAATGACTAAGTGGCAACAAATTAAAATGGTGAAGTTATATTTCAGATACCTTTGTTGTAAAATAAATATGGCTTCACTGCAAAGTTTCTATTGTGAGATGTTTTCTGAGCCCTGAAATACGATCTCAAATCCAGAATTAGCAATGGAAATGTCCACCTTTATATTTTCATTTTTAAGATTAAAATAAGTTAATTTAGAAATTAGACTAAACAAACAAATCTTTTGTCTCTTCCCCAATACCAACGCTTATGACCAATTTTATTCTTAGAGAAAGCCAAATCAGACCTTCCGCAAAAGTTTAAAAATTTATGTGAATAACTCAGCCTTTGCAGCCTTGCTTCCCAAAACTACCTGCTATTCCAAGATTAGCTGCTGTGTGGCGTTAGTCCCCTTCAAATGAACATGCTCTTGCTTCCTCCAGCGTCTACTCGTCTGCCTTGTTGCTTGAAAATGGTTCTCGTTGCTGTCACTGTAACAAACGGTTCTAATTGCTGGGTTGACTGTTACGGCAGAAACCGCAGCAGTCCGCAGTTGAAGGCTTTCGCTCTGCTTTGGTAATGACACAGGGGGCCAAACTGCTCCTTTCCTGAAGGAAGAAAGAAGATAATCTTGAAAAAAAATAGTAATAAATAATAAATCATTTTAAAAGCAGCAAAAAACAAACACACTTTCTGAATGGTTATAGTCTAATCTAATTGTAATGCATTTTCCCTTATGAAGGGATGAAAGTTCTTGGCTATGTTTTCATATATTCTTGGTGGTGATGATGGTGGTGGTAGTGTTTGTTTTTGTCTGTGAAGTAATACATGGGAGGCAATAATTTGGAATTGTAAACTTTCCAATTTATTTTCATGGCAATCTGTGAGATGTGTCCCTGGAGGTAGGCAAACAATTGCAGTTTTAGAGCTGAATTGGCCTCTCTCTCTCCTTTCTTACATTAGAAAGCATGCAATCTCATTTTGAGGAGGATTACAAAATTCCCAAAATCTAATAAAGTGCCAGAGGAATATTCGATGGTCTAAGATGGTCCATGTGTTATTGAAGAAACACTCCATGATGGAAGAGGTAAAAACGAGAGCAGTTATTGTCAGATTTTACCACTATAACAGAATTCAGGTTACAAAGGCAATCCCTAATTTGGGAATTTAATCAGATAGCAAGCACCAAGGACAGCAGCTGCTGTTACATTAGCTTGGATAAAATTATAGGGCCTCTCAGTTCTTATGCTTCAGGGCATAAGCTGATCACCAGCTGAGGTCAGGAGGAAATTTCCCCAATGGCAAGCTTGCACAGTTATATCCATTATAAGAGATTTAACAACTACCCCCAAAACATCTGATGTGATTCATTACCAAACAAATACAAACATAACATGTACATATACTGATACACAAGCACGTGCACTTGAGGGACTAGATGGGAATGGAAGTGGGTACTGGTCTACATGCCCAAGTCTTCGATGAGATCATAATGGGCCAAAGGAAATCCACCTTCACATAGTCTGCTCTGCTTCTAGATACCTTTTGTCTTAATTCTTTTTTTAACCTGTTGGTCCTATTTTTTCAGTGTCTTATCTCATTAGATGTTCACATTTGCTTATGTGAACCCATTCTTCAGAAATAAGTGATGGTAAATGGGACTGGCTTTAGTTTCCTATAGCTGTATAATGAATTACTACAAACTTAGCAGCCTTAAATAAAACAAATGTATTATTTCACTGTTTCTTTGGGTCAGAATCTTGATATTGGCTGACTGGATCCTCTACTCAAGGTCTCACCAGGTAGAAATTGAGGTATCCACTGGGACTCTGCCTTCTACCTGAGATCATCTGCCTGAGGTCATCTTCTAAGTTCACTAGTTACTGGAAAACTTAATTTCCTTGTGATGGTAGGCTTGAGGTTTCTGTTTTCTTGCTGCCTGTCTGCTGGCTAGTGATGAATCAGCTCCTAGAGGTCACAGCTGGCTCCTTGCCCCTTGGCCTCCATAGACAATTCACAACATGGATGTTTGCTTTCTTCCAGGCCAGAAGGAGTATGTCTCTTAGACTTCTCCTGCCTCTATAACTGACTAACATGGAGTCTTATAAACATAACCTAATCAAGGGGGGCAGCTAATTCATCATATTCCCAAGTTCTTTCCTACTTCAAGAGGAAGAAATTATACAAAGTATACACAACAGAGGGGGAATTTGGAAACCCTCTTAGAATTCTACCTAAGACAGTGCTCTAGTGAAAATAGGAAGGATCAATATTAATAGTGTAGGGCTACTTAATGTGGCTGACTCTATAAGGATTTTTTTTTTTTTTAACTGTTAGGTGGGGCTAGTCATTAATGTATTCTGTTATATCTATTCGCAGTTGTCCACTCGGGAAGGACAGATCCTTGGCAAGTTTGTAATTATAAGCATATAAATAAAATTTTAGAATGGAAATTAGAACTCATCGTGTTCAATAATTTTATGTGGCAGATAGAGAAACCAAGACTCAATAAAATTAGCTAGAATGACTGAATTGGCGTTGTCATTTAAAGCCAGGATGAGAGCACAGTTTTCTAGATTCCTAAATAATCTACACAAAATTTAACTCCATTGTAGTGAGTTACCGCCAGGGTCTTTGCCCACTTGGGAGTATTAACTCTCACTCCGGTAAATGTGCATTGCCCTCAGATCGTCGTGCATTCTCACCCAAGGATACTACTTCTTTTGAATGATAATAAACATACACTAAGGTACCAGACTGATTACATTTTTCTGAATTACAACGATAGTATCATTTTCACAGAAATAAATACATTAAGCTTAAAGGGGAAATGATACTGTTAAGGCAGAATTTAATGTTAGAGATGGAGGGAAAAAGGTGGAAGTGTGTGAATGTGGTGTGTGTGCACACGTGTACATGTGTGCGCATGTGTAATAATTTGTCCTGTTGTTGTGACAGCAAAGAAGATGATTGCTTGAATTAATTGTCCAATAAGAGTATGACTTAAAATGGGAAAGTAAAGAACTTTTCTTTGTTTATTTAATTGTACAGTGGGGTTTTCCATTTTCTCAAAATCTCACATGTTCAGCTTCCCTATAAACTAACTTCTTACAGTTTCATGGGTAACTACCACTTTAGGGGACTCATTACAGCTCTGTTCCCATGAACAACTGGCAAGACAGAGGCCCTCAAAGCAGGTAATGCTCTGGTCAGAGTATCTTGGAGTCTGCAAATAAAATGGTGAAATCTATCCTACTATCAGTAACAGTAACAAAATCCAGGGTGGCCCTGACAGTTTCAACACTAACATGAACTTTTGCACAATGCTCTCTTTTTGGGTGTCTGTAATAAATGAAATTTTTTTTTTTATTAAATAAGAGCCTACCATTGATTGAGAACAGGAACAGGCAATATTAGAGGCTATGTTTGTGAAAGCTATCACTAAAGATGGAACTTCTCAAGATGTATTTTTATTAAACAGGTGGATGTGGGTGTTTGTGTCTGTTATTTCAGCAAAGACCACAATCCACATGACAGTCATCATAGCTGAACTGAGTAAGAAGGAGAAGAAACATGGTACCTAAAGATCTTTATTTAAAAATGTATTTCTGGCATGCCTGGGTGGCTCAGTGCATTAAGCCTGTGCCTTCAGCTCAGGTCATGATCTCAGGATCCTCAGATTGAGTCCCTCATTGGGCTCTCTGCTCAGAGGGGAGCCTGCTTCCTTCTCTCTCTCTCTGCCCGCCTCTCTGCCTATTTGTGATCTCTCTCTCTGTCAAATAAATAAATAAATAAATAAATAAAATCTTTAAAAAAATGTATTTCTGGAAGGAAGGGAGAAAAGAAGGGAGTGAGGGATGAAGGAAGGAAGGAAGGAAGGTATGAAAGAAGGTACTTCTGTGGCTTGGGTGGTACTGTTGTGATGTCTGCAAATTCCACTGTTAGTTTCTTGAATATATATTTTCCTCTGCCTAAAATGTATCATAGCCTTAAGAAAACAGTGCATCAAACTTTGTTATGTGTTCAGCATGAATTCATCATCTTTATATTAGACAGAAAATGCTGTCATCTGCATTTGAGCTATGAGGAATTATTCTCATATTTCCTAAGGAATGTCAATATTTTAAACAAAATATTATCTTAACCTGAGGATGAACCATTTTTTCATCCAGTATTCACACTGTCCTACACTTTCAAGCGTCTTGACTATACTGTTATGAAAGACATTTCTTTAGAAATACCATCCTCCCTGTCCTCTGGTCTGCTTAGCCAAATCTCACCAGATCTTTCACTAGGAGAGAGTCTGCATTTTGCCTTTCATGTAAAATTTTTCCTGACGATTGAGCTCACAATAATTCTTCTACTTTCTGAACTCACAGAGCTGACGTCTGGGTGTGTGTGGGGAGTGTAACATATTTTAATCTGTTACTATGTTTTATCTTTGCTTCCTGCCTGTAAGACTTATTTCAAAAAAGATTGTAAAATTCATTGAAAATGGGAACTTTGCCTCCCAAGTTTTTAGTACCTCTTTACAAGGCCTAGCATAATGTTAAGGAGACTAAAGACTTGGAGGAATGGAAAATAAGATCAAAATAGAAACATATTAAGTGGCCATTGACCTTTTCATAATTGGGATAGTGATTATTATTGTTGCTCTTTTTAAAAAATTTTGTTATTTTTTTATTTTTTGTTACTGTTGTTTCTGTTGGACTTGTTAGCTTGTTTGCTTGGTTTTTGCTTTGCTTAGTGTACATGCCTAGATTTGCTTAGCAAGTTGACCTAAATTTGATAATGGTTCATTAATTACCATACCATACCATACCATACCATACCATTTTTGATAGAGCAGATCACACAATATTTAAAAGCAAAAGCAAAACCGTAAAATGTAGAGAGATCTAGGAGGGTGCATGCCTACCCACTTCATGTGGTTCTGAAATCGAACTCTTGACTTGTCTCTAAGACTTAATAACTCAGAGTTTGCATATTTATTCCTAAGAGTTTTCTGTAAATCAGCAGGTAGTCACCATAATCATATTTTAAAACCAACTGAAGAATTCACAATATAAAAGGATTCTATTGTCATTTCTCTCTGAAGTGAATAATCATCTCCTAATATTTTTTTATCCTAATTTTTGTTATAGAATTTCACACGCCAGGCTAATTAAAGCGAGCACACCTGTAAAATGCAGCCGACTGGATGTGGTTTCATTTGCGCTATTTTCCAGCGTGCTAGCAACCAATAGCTTGGCCAGATCTCTAGTCACATACACCTTAAGTTTTAATGGTTACCATAGCAATGAAAAAAGGCATTACAAAATGCACAAGCTGTTAACATGTTGCAGAAGCCAAAAGAAAGAGCTAAGAATAAACTTCTGCAAAATCGCACCACATTTAAGGAAAACTGCTGTTAAACCAACATCATGTCCCAGTCAAATAGCTCATTAATCTGATGCTGGGGCTGTGTACTCCTCCCTTGGCGCTCTCCGTCAGCTGGGGCTGGACCATCTCCCTGGGAGAATATTCGTGAGTGTGTCAGAATGAGCAGGGGTGTGTGTGTGGAGCTGGCAGGGACAGAGACACAGAGAAAGTATAAACAGGCTACAAACTGAGTCTCTGCTCCTTCATCAACAAGAAAGAAAACCTTCATGTTTTCTAACAGAGATGACAGACAAGAGAATTTAAATGAATCTAATTTAGATAAATCTAAATTTTATTCAGTGAGTGAATCATTATAAACATAGACAGATAAGATGCATGTTCTATTTGCTTTAGGTCTTTCAGCCAGAACCCAGATATTTGGGCTGCAAGGAAATAAAATATGAACACCCATATAGCCCCCTGCCAAGCAAGGAAGTGTTGCTCACTGAGTGCAAAGTGTCTTCTCAATGATGTGGTTTCTAGAATAAAGAAGGAAGAAAAAGAGGGTCCTTGGTTTGGCAAAATGAAACCACTAAAGAAGACAAGGAGTAAGGTGCAAGCTTTCATATTTAAAGGGGTGTCAATTCCAGAATAAACAGACAACTGGACAGGGAGGTGGAACTGTTTACTGATTAGGCAGACAGACAATAAGGGAGTTAATGAGAGAGATGAAGCATCAAATACGATATGGAAATACAAGGCTGATTCATGTGGTTGAGATGTGTATTTTTTCCAGATTTGTGGTTTCCAAGGAGGGACATGACTCAGGGTGGAGGGCAGACTGACATTCTGTATTAACTGGCAGAATCTCGTAGGCCTCACCCTGGAGAGACCCTCCTATCCATTTCTCTCGAGGCAGAACTCTCATTGTTTCCCTGTGCTGCTCTGCTCACACTCTGGAGTGTCCCTATGTTGTGCTGTCTGCTGCTCCTGCTCAATTCTCTGCTGTCCACATGTCTGGTCCATTTTTCCAGGTCTTTCTGGAGGTCCTCCAGTAAGGCCCATCTCCACACCATGAACCACATCTCATCTTCCCTTTGCCTTCCAAATCCTAATACATACTTGATAGTGTCCACTTTTGGCTCTGTGCTTGATTATAAACTATTCTCCTTTGTCACCACTCTTGGAAGACTTTCAAGGTCCAACTAAATTCAAGATTTAACTATCAGGCCTTCCCCAACAACCCTGACATCCCATATGTTTCAGCCTATTACTGTAGACACTGAACAAGGTCAGTGCCCTAAAAAAACTTCTTTCTTCTCATTCTTGTTTCTAATTTTATTTCCTCAGTTAAATTTTAGAGTTATTTAGGACTGGGATTTCATTCTATTTTTTGCAATATTCACTGTACCTAAAACATTTTGGTGCTTCTACTGAGTTCCCAATAAATGCTCAATGAATTGAATTGTACTTTTTCCCTAAAAGCCATGTTCTCTAGCATCACAGCATGTCTTGAAATTGTAGTTTAAGACATCTTGTAAACTCAAAGACTCAAGTTATAGACATGTAAGTAAAATCAAGGTTTCTTAATTTTTGCCGACAATTCATAGAGCTGTAGAGCGGGAGGGACATAAGACATCAACTCCAAACCCACTTCTAAAGTGAAGATCATAAGGCACAGTGAGGTCACATATGTTGCTACTTGGCTGAGAGTACAAGTTGAGTACCTTGAGTCTCCTTTGTGAATTTTTCTCCAATGCCCTGCTGCTTGCCATCATGGCATATTGTTATCTACAGGTTGCCCTATAAAGAGATTTTATATTATATTCAATAGATACAGCACTGTGTATTTACTCCCCGGTATATATCTCCTTATCTGTTTTAAACTTTCCTGGCAAGAAAACTGGATAACTTTGCCTGACATATCTCTCCAGCTGATAATATAGCCAAAACCAACATATTTTCATATGGTACTCAATTATTGGTTAATCCAAATTTGCCTTAAACCAAATACCATGTTAAGTAGTGTAGGATCCTACGTGCCCTCAGGAAGCTTTGTGGTCCAGTAGGGAGGAAGTCCAATGAAAACTGCCAATGAAGTAACTGGACTTCTGCAAAGATCATAGGAATAGATGTCTTCTGAGCTAAGTACCAAGTACTAGAAGATGGTGGGCAGATAGAGACTGAAGGCAAAGCATCCCTCAGGGTGGACTCAGCATGTGCAAAGAGCCAGAGGTTAAAAGGAACAGTTTGAAAACGTGGAATTGAATTTAGTTTAGTTCAGGTACTAGGCTGAGAGAAAAGATGGAGTCAAGAGGCAGGAAATAGGTCATGGGGACATTTGTGGTCAATGTCATGACATTTCAGCCTTGAAATTATTCAGTGTGGAAACAGAGTAATGACATAATTATATTTATATTAAGAAATACTTTTGATGGCATTGCAAAAGAAGGCAGTGTCGGAAGAAAATTCACAGAGTTTTAACTGATATGAATATTTTGTTGAATGGCAAACTGTTCACAAATGGGGAGACTTCAAACTGAAAGTAGTTGGAAGCTCTGTTCAGCAGTTATAGCTCACTTTAGAAAGTGCGAATGAGGGAGTACTTTTTTTTTTTTTAATTGTGGTTGGTGACTAGAAACTTTTGTATTCCTTTTCACTGTGTAAGCTTACTTATTTGTAGCTGATTGGCTGGAAAGCTAAAGGTCACAGTGACATGAAAAATGATTAAGTTTTGTTTAAGGCCAGAGTCAGCATTCAGGGAAATCAGGACAGTTTTAAATTTTAGTTACCTGACTGTGATTGTTTGGTCTAGGGGTATTTTCAAACCACGGCCTCCTTTTTTGGCTAACCTTTAACAGTAGATATGGACTCAGCAGACAAAAAGAAGAATTTGCAGTCTATTATAGTAACCCAAATGAGATATTATGAATCTGAGTCAATATAGAAGCATTAGAAATGGAGACAAAGGGATAAAAAGTCAAATACTTATCAAAATAAAAAGTTTACTGGAAAGAAGGAGCTGAAGGAGAATTTCAAGTTGACACCCAGGTTTCTGGTTTGTGTCTCTCTGAATAGTGGTGCCATTTCTTGAGAGGGGAACACAGAAATAGAAGTGAATTTGAGGATGGACGTCATTAAGTTCATTTTGGACTTGTGGGTTTTGATGTGCCCACGAGAGGCTTCCAGAAAGAGATTAGACCCAGAACTGGGAACTCAGAATAAAGGGTAAGGCTAGAGTACAGACATCTGTGCCATCCATATGGACGTGGTGATACACTGACTCAGCATGGCACTGGCTCTGCCCCTCAGACTAATCAAGACAAATTCCTGGGGGAAGCAGAGTATGTTTTGGTGTAGTCCCATTGCATAACAGTGTGCTTCCTCTTGACCCTGACCTCTCACTTAGGCTCCCTGTCTCACACCCACTTACTTTGTCCTGTACATTTTTTCCTGAACTTAGGTTTTTAGAAACCTCCTATGTAACTCTGTTCCCTATCCAGAAGATTGAAAAGTCTTCCAGAAAAAGCAACAAAGTTCTAATGATATAATTTCATGAAAGAAATTAGTTCCTTTGCAGGTTAATGTAGGCAATAATAGCTGCTATTTATAGGAAGCCTAGGATGAAATTTGGACAGTGTGGGTATGCCCATCATAATCATACTGCAGAAGTAGAGCTCAATCCAGTATGCATAAGAGAAACAGATGATGTCTCTATGGTGCTTAGTATATACTAGAAACTGCTCCAAGAACTTCACATAGTCCCTTAAACCTCATAATAGACCTTAGCTCCTATAATTTTCCAATTTACAGATGAGGATAAATGAGTTACAAAACAGTTGAGTGACTCGAAGAAAGTCTGAAGGTATAGGAACTACACTCAATGCTAGAGAGCCTTAACTCCAGAGTCTGTGCTCTGATTGTTTACAAATGAATTAATGCATAAATATTTATTAAAGTAATGTTTATAGCAAAGACAAGACAGAGAAGCTAACTCAATATTTCTTGATTGGTAAATTATTTAGCTCTTGCACTTTTGGTGCATGAGTTAAAGACATTTTGGCATGGATATGGGTCAGGAGAAGGGATTTTTTTATTCACTGTATTCAAATAACTTGGAAATATAATATGGTAAATAAAGTGAGAAAGTGAAAACTGAAGAAAACATTACTCCAGTGTTAATACCAAAGGACAACATAGAGGAAAGAGTATGAACTTGGAACTTGACCAACTGAGCTTTGGTTTCTTTTTCTTCTTATTCTTCTCCACTCCCACATGTATGTATCAGTGGAATAACCTAGGGCAATTTATTTTAGGTCTCAGAGACTCTTGACTTATTCATCTGTAAAATGGGAATAATATTGCCTAACGCACAGAGTGGTTAGGTGAAGATGGTGTGACATGATTCATCTAAAAACTCTAGCTCATAGCTGACAAATAGTAAACTTCCTATAAATACCTGCTATTACTATTATCCACATTAACCCAATCAAAAAACTGAGAGACAAATGTAATTTGTCAGATTATAATCCCATATTCATGCATATTTTATTTTATCATCAAAACATCCCTGGGCAAAACAAAAAGTAGGCATGTTATTTGACAAATGAGGCAACCAAGGTTCAGAGAGATTAAATTAATATCTCAAAGTCCCCAAGCTAGTAGTTTGCAAAGAATTACCACCTTAGGTGTCTACAATATGATGCAAAACAATCATTTTGCCTATCTTCTGCCACACTGCAACATTGCCCTTAAACTCAAGTGATTTGACAGTCACCCTCAGGGTTACTGGCACATGAAGAGAGACCGTAACAGTCAAGTTTCTGGAACATCTGTGCCAGGACCCACAGCTCTCTGTCCTCCCACTTCCCCCGCTATGTTTACAAGTCTACTCCATGAAATAGCATGATTTATTCTTACTTCGAAGGCAGACTACAGCAGATGGATTTGCCTTGGAGGTCTCCTACATCAAGTACTGACTCATCTTAGCCCTGATCATTTGTAAAATCTGGGAAGATCACACCCAAAAAGGTATGGTCAGTGTCCAAGTTGACCACTGGGCCTGATTCCTTTGTCCACTAGGAGCAACCCCCTGGGATGTCCTCTTAGCCCATCAATGGCCCATGCCACACCATTCTTCCCATGTCCACATCTCAGCTTCAAGGGGAAGGCTCCCATAAAAAGCTTTAACCACTCTGCTCCTTTTCCTCCGGCAGAGGCAGTGAGCGCTCTCAAGCTGCTTTCAGCCTCCCAAATAAGTGAAATGTTTGACATGAAAGCATATGTTTTTTGGCAACTTTGTTTAATCCACATTTTAAAGAGAAAATTGAAACTCCACAAGGTGCGAAAGAGATTAGTGGAACGTTTCAGTATCTTGTGGAAAGCAGACCGTGTTCCCTCCTCCTTCTGTTCTCTTTTCCTTTTCCTTCATATGCAGATATTTGCTTTATAAAAGCTGCCATAGAAATGAATCTTTTAATTAAGAATCTGAGCCACCTAACTGCAGAACAGAGAGAAATATCAAATGACACAGGATGTAGGAGCCATCTGTAAGACAGATATGGCACATGTCTTCTCAAGAAAGATCACCACTCTCTGAAGTCATGTGAAGGTCGCAGAATCAAGGGTTCTAGGATTAGACAAATTGGATTTCTAAAGAGGTTGCATTTCTTACCACAAGATAAAGAAGTGACTCCCCCAGGAAGAAAGTTATTTTGCCAGGATTTGCGTATCACATTAGAGAATGCAGAGTCATATAGGCAATTGCTTTCAGGAACCACTTTTCCAGAAGTTCTGACTGGACTGGTTTTAAAGACTTAAAATTTGGGCTCCAATTCGGCTGAAAAATCCATGCAGATGTCCCTTGTTTCAGGCAAGTTTGGAAGGACCTAAGGCTACGAATGGGGTTACCAATAATATGAGGAGAAAAGGAGAGGACGGAGGAAAGTCATCCATTTCTTTACCCTCCCCAAGTGCATTGGTCCCACATGCACTATGACCTTACTACCCCAACAAAGATCTTGCCTAATTGGGGAGGGGGTGGCAGAAAGCTAATATGGAGACCTATAGCCAGTTTTCCTAATAAGTCACTGAACTGAAACACATGCCCTAGAATGAGTCTCCCCTATACACAGCTAAAACTCCATTGGTTCTGGAAATAGAGTTTTGTGCTTAGAATAAATTGTGAAACTGTTATTATATTTGAACATTTTTACAATTAAACAATAATTTGGGAAGCATCAGAATGATTTGGAAACCAATACTGAGAACATGGATCTGGAGCAAGGTTGTGGGGATTCAATCTGAGACTCCCCTCAACCTCCCCACACCCTAAACACACACACTTATGTGACCTTGAGCAAGTAATTAAACCTCTGTTTTTGTATTTTTAAATAGGTGTAATAATTTTTAAAAATCTTCCACCTGCTAATATTGTGATGATTAAAAGATTAATAAAGGTAAAAGCAGTCAGAATATTCATCACACAAATTAAATGCATAATAAATCTTAGCTAATTCTGTTATTGTTATTATTTAAAGGTTTCAAACTGGGTTTTCTTGCATTTTCTTATTGTAAAATATATGTAACATGAAACTCACCATTTTAACCACTTTTAAGTGTGCAATTCAGTGATATTAAGTATATTCACAGTGTTGTGCATACATCAACACTATACATTTCTAGAACTTTTTCATCATCCCAAAGAGAAACATTATACGATTAAATAGTAACTCCGAATTTCCCTCTCCCACTAAACAGTAATCTCTATTTTACCTTGGTTCTCTATGCATTTGCCTATATGAGGGTCCTTATATAACTGGAATCATACATTTGTCCTTTTATGTCTGTCTTTATTTTGCATAATGGTTTCAGTGGTCTGGTGTTGCAACATGTATCAGAATTTCATTTCTTTATATAGCCAAATAATATTTCATTATATGTACATACCACATTTAGTTTTCCCTGGAAATCCATCTATTAATAGACACAGGGTTTTCTACCTCTCGGCCCTTATGAAAAATATTTTGTGAAAAATTGACATACAAGTACCAGTTTTGACCCCTTTTTTCAGTTCCTTTAGATATACACATAGGAGTGGAATTACTGGATCATAATATAATTCTGTTTAACTTTTTGAGGAAGGCTAAACCATTTTCCATAGCAGGTATGCCACCAGTAATGTGTAAGATTCTAGTTTATCAATATCCTCATTAACACTGTGGTTTTCATTTTTTTTAATAATATTTATTTTAATATGTGTGAAATGGTGTCTTGTGGTTTTGATTTGCATTTCCCTAAAGACTAAAAATACGGAGCACCTTTTCATGTGTTTATTGGACATTTGCGTATCTTCTTTGGATACATGCTTATTCAAGTTCTTTGTTCATTTTTAAATGGGTTTGTTTTGTTGTTGAATTGTATAAATTCTTTATATATTATATTAATGTTTTATCAGATATATTATTTGCAAATATTTTCTCCCATAAGTGGGTTGTCCTTTCACTCTTTCAATAGTGTCCTTTGATGCACAAAAAAATTTAATTTTACTGAAGTTCAATTATCTCTTCTTTTGTTGTCTGTGCTTTTGGTATCCTATCCAATAAATCACTGCCAAACCTAATACCATGAAATATTTCCCATCTGTTTTCTTCTAAAAGTTTTAGGTCTTATATTTAGGCCTTTGAGACATTTTGAGTTCTGCTGTCTTTTTTGTTCTTTTTTTTTTGTTTGTTTTTTGTTTGTTTTTGTCTTTTTCATATGGTTTTAGGTAAGGATCCAAGCATTCTTTTAATTTGGATATCCAGTTACTCCTGCACTGTTAGTTGAAAAGCTTGTCCCTTTTCCACTGAATAGTTTTGGTATCCTTGCAAAAAATCAATTGACCATATATCTAAGTTTACTTCTAAGTCTTCTATTCTAGTCCACTAATCTATATCTCTGTCTTTATGTCAGTACGATACTGTTTTGATTACTATAGTTTTGTAGTAAGTTTTGGAATTCAGGAAGTGTGATTTCTCCAACTTTGTCCTTCTTTTTCAAGATTATTTTCATTATTTGGAATCCCTTTAGATTCCAAATGAATTTTAGTGTCAGCTTTTTTCTACCTACAAAGCCAGCAACAGCAAGTCAAGTCCTTCTCAAACTGCTGTCTCTCTGGTTCTCTTTCCTGCCTTCCTCTTTCATTTATAAGGACATTTATAAGGATCCTTGGGATTACATTGGGCCCACTGTCATAATTCAGAATAATCTGGCTCAAGGCAAGGTGATTTGCAACTTCAATTCCATCTGAAATTGCAATACCTCCCTCACCTCTGTTATGTAGCCTGATTTCAGGTTGAGGTTCAGGAGATTAGGGCGTGGACATCTTTGGGGAACATTTCTGTATCTATCACAAACATTAAACATATATAAAGATATATGTCATATATATTTATAACAAATATATATATATATATGTATGTATACATATATATATATATATATATATATATATATATATTTACATTTTAGAGCTAGAAAGAGCCTTGGCCAAATTCTTTCATTTACAAAGAAACTAAGGAGAAGAGAAAGGGGGTCACTTTATTAAGCCTGTCCTCCTAGACAACCCCATTAAATATTATCCCCAGAAACTAACCAAGTAGGTCTCCTCTCATTTTCCAGCCTCTTAAACAACAGCAGAATCTCATCTTTTATATTAAAAAACCCAACTGCAGCTATGATTTTTTTTAATTTCTATTATTTATATGCACATAACTATCATATTGTCTAATTCCTGATAGTCTCACTGATAATTTTTAAAAGTCAAAAGTAAGTCAAATTCTGCAGTATTCTGCAAGGAATCCTACAAGGATTCTAAGATACATGATTGTCAGATGTGTTTGTCTGCTTATCAATTCTAAGTAGAAATGGGTAACTTTCCACTAATAAGGATGTCCCAGTCCTATTGGTCTCCCACGTGAGCAAGGGATACACAGAGCATTTTAATCTTGCTCGTTCACAGTAACAAGGAAATATTCCTTCCTGTCCTCTTTAAGGCCCTCTTTTATTCTCTCTGTTTTGACTCTTGTATTCAGGAAAAAGCATGTTGATTCTGACAAATGACAGTAATTACAAAATCTACAAATCACATATAGAAATAGACACATTGTTTTAACTCGCTTTTCCTGCATTTCAGGTAGTCTGAAAGCACTCAAAATGTACTGAATGAAAGTTTAAGGCTATAAAAATTAAATGATAATTACATTATTTTCTTCTTAAGATAAATGTAATTGAAGAGCTGTAAGTGTGTTATTTTAAAATATGATGAAGCCATTTTGGACCCCATAGCAGAGTGGACAAACTAGAAAATATGAATCACTTTGAAACTGAAAGTTTATGAACAACATGAACCTCCTTTATCAGAAATTGGCAAGTGTGCAGAAACCATGGTTCATGGTATCACATTAGCCAACCAATATGATGTGTTTGCTCAGGAGTTTGGAGACAGTGATTATGACCACTTGCTTGAGTTTTTGAAAACCAAAATGATAGAACATTAAAGTTGAAAAGGAATTTAGAATATTTCAAATACAATTCTCACATTTTATAAGTGAAGAAATTGAAGCTCCCCCAATTTAGGTGACATACATAATATTTTGAATTTAGTATGTGTTGGAGTATGGATATCTGTTAGATTGAGATTTGAATACTTTTTATCATATACCTACCCAAAGCTAGCATGTGCTAACACATTTGGCTCAAAGCACTTTTGATGATCTACTAATTCCCATACTATGCTCAATTCTCTGCCAAGAGGAAGATCATGTTCTTGTCCTTAATGAATTTAGAATCTAACTCAAGAAAACAAAACAAACTTAAAATGGAAATAATACAAGGTGCTTGATAGTGAGGGAAACATGAGGTAATTTTCATAGTTTAGCACTTTCTACTTACCAAGAATATTTCATTATCCTCATAACTCTAATTCCATCTTTTCCATTGTTTTCATCATTATCTTTCCAATGTTTCCAGAATTATTTTTCCAAAAATTGTATCTGACAAAGTTTTGTCCAGTTTGTAGTTGTACATGGTTTCTACCACTTATCAGGCACTCTGCTTACTGCTTCCTACCATTCTTACCATGTACTTTTGCTTGGCCATCTCATACCATTCTTTGATACCTACCTGGGTCACACACTGCATTTTTCTGGGTTTTTGTCCATGTTAATTACAGAGCTAGAGCTTCAGACTAACAGATGATTTGAGTTGGAGAAATCTCCCTCAGATGTCTTGTTTTCAACCTTTGAGTCTGGAAAATGGTGTTTAATTACATGTTCTTTAAGGGTTCTTCACACACAAATATTCCAAGACCCTGTGATGAAGACTGGCACTTACAGGGATGCAGCACATAAGACATTTTTAGCCATTGGTATAGTTGGGGAAGACTTCATATAGCAGATAAATAGAGAGAATGAAGGCATAAATTAGGAGATATGTCATATAACTACTTCATTTTTCAAAAGTAATTTTAAGATGGTCAAGAAGTGGTCTTCACACATTCCAGAAGACTAAAATACAGTGATACCACACTTTAGTCTCGCCCCCTTGAACTTTCAAAACCTGTCAGTGGTTGCCCGATTACATCTCCGTTATGATATTTGCCAACATGCCAATAATGACCCAATATTTTATCCAGGGTACCACAGAGGATGCAAGGTAGATAAGGTAACAGAAATATGATCAGAAAGTCCCTTACTGGGCTCACAATTCCCATAGTCTTTATTTTGAGATTAGGAATGCTGAAGGAAATGCCTCAGCCTAATTAATACTTTTACCTTTGACACAGTCTTAGCATATTTCCAATTTATATCTAAGGTTTGTAGCTCACAGCTTTACCAATGTAAGGATACCCACACTTCAGCTTTTTTTTTTTTTTTTTAAGATTTTATTTATTTATTTGACAGAGAGAAACACAGTGAGAGAGGGAACACAAGCAAGGGGAGTGGGAGATGGAGAAGCAGGCTTCCCACAGAGCAAGGATGCTGATGCGGGGCTCGATCCCAGGACCCTGGGATCATAACCTGAGCCAAAGGCAGACACTTAATGATGGAGCCACCCAGTGCCCCCACACTTCAGCTTTTTATAAAACAATGTCCAGCTCCAGTTCATCTTTATGAATTTTAAAAGCCTGCCCATAATTCCACTGAGTCCTGCAGTATACTGTAATCAGTTTATTTAACCTACCATACAAAAATCTACTTAGTTATACATGAGTACATTTTATCAATTATTGATTTATGAATGCTGAAGGTATGTTCCAGTCAGCATTTATGCACTAGGGTTTTCTCTTCTCCAATGCATTAACAATGTACTCTAGTGACACAGTCTCTACTGTTTAAAATTCCACACCTTCCATCTGATTACCCCATTAACCATTATGTTCCCCAGGTTGTAGAGATTTTTAAGGTAATTAAACGTCTCCCAACAGTTCTAGGCCTTTGTCCATGGACTCTTACTCTTGTTTGTAGAGGTGAACTCCGTGAGAAGCAATTGTCAAAACTCTGGACTGTGGTGAGAGCAGATAGCGACTGTCCTAACAAGCACAATCCCATGGGGAAGGGTATTGCACTCACAATTAGAGGGGATGTCCAAACTTTGGCTCCACACACTACCTACTACCTAAAATTCTTTGTGTGACCTACCTGTCTTCAACTTTTATGATACATTTTCTTTCTGGACAAGTTTGTGAATTTCCATGGATTCAACTTTCATCGAAAGTTAACAACTCGTAAGTATCTCTGTATAGTCTAGAGAGGTGCAAAACTCACCCAGTTAAAGCCGTACTCTGTCTTCCCCTTCTGTACCTACACCTGTAGCCTCACCATGTACCAGATCTCAAAAATCAAAGGGTCATATTTTTGAAATTTCTCTCAGTCAAGCACAGATCTCTCCTTTCTCTCTTTTGTTGTTGTTTGCTTGGACTCTGATCAACTTGTGGAGATTAAGAAACATGAATCTGGAGCCAGTGGCCATCATGATACTACTTTGGTCAACTCACTCAAGTCCCTGGGCTCCCAACTTCCTCGTGTATAAAAGAGAGAACATGAGTATTTACCTTACAGAATTGTTTCAGGAATTTAAGGTATTAACACATGTAGCAAGCTTTGAATGTAGTGTTGCACATAAGCGAGTGCTCAGTAAAAACCCTATGTTATGTTCAGTCTCTGAAATGTTTCCTAGACTCCCCAATGTCAATTTCTCCTGTATACCAATCAGCTCCTCTCACTGGAATGAGTATGGTATTGCTAAAACAAAGATGTGTTCAGCTATCTCCTCCCCACACCATATACTTGATTTGTATTTCTCAGCTGTGGTTGATGTTCTGAGTGTTTTATCCAAAGTACTTCACATCCTGGCTTTGATACTCCTCCCCCTATTCTTAGAACATACCTTGCTCCTCCACTCTTTTGCACTTTGTTCATGCTAGAGCTTATGTTGGAAATGATCACAGGATCCCTTCTTTGCCTCTCAAAACCCATCTTGTCTTTTAAGACCAAGTACAAGCATCACTTTTCTGAATCAAGCCCTGACCCTCAGAATTAATTTTTATCATATTTAAACTTCCATAGCACTTTTAGCTCGCGTTATTATAGCACTTAACCACAGTAGGAATTGCACTATGATTATTTATTAACAGTCCTGCTTCCCCTCTCTAGTGTGACTTCCAAATCAAAATGCTAAAGATGCCATCCTACTCAAATGGGGTGACTTGCTCTCCATGTCTAGCAGAGGACATTATAATTCCTGTGTATGGAACTATATATGTTTTAGTTTCCATCTCTCATTTGCTATGCAACTAATGTAAAATGTAAAATGTATCAGTATTTTTTTTAGAACTTACTGAACAATAAGTTGAAATAACAGAAGTGTTTCCAAGAGGGTAAGAGAAGGAGTGTTTGCTGTAAGGTAAGAAAGGGTGGCAGAAAGGGGCAGTGATACTACTGAAGATATATGGACTGTTTTAAACTTTTTTCTAATTTCTACCTTTGAACTTCATTCTAAAATGAGAGAGTTTGTTACATTTAAAGTACTTTAAAAAACTTTTGGATCTTAAAATAATCTTGTGATATACACTTGGCCAATACTATTCTCATTTAGCAGATGGTGAAACTAGATTTCTAAGTAGACAAGGGTCATGTGTAAATTGACCGAGCTAAAAATTGATAGAAATTAGAACAGAACCAGGCTTGCCCCATAGTCCAGGTACCACACAGACTGATGCTCCATGGGCCCAAATACACGCACAGATGGAGGAAATAAGGACTCAGAATAAAGACTATTCCTTCTCTACTTTACTTCTAAGTTGATTTGTATGGCCATCTTAAAGGAGAACACTTAGATTCTCTTGCACTGTGTGTTCACAAAGCATTAAAACAGTGTATCAAAAGGTGAAAAGATCAATCAGCAAACCTACTTTTATTATTTGCTAAATCATTTTTACTGTATTGACAGCTTACATGGAATACAGTGGATTTTTTTCTAATAAATTGTACTGATCATTCACAACCCAACTTAAGTTCTATCTCAGCTACGAAAATTCTTCTGACTACTGAGGTCAGCATTGACATTTCTCTTCTGAAATTGTGAGTAACAGATCACAGAGTATCACAGTGAATAAAATAGAGTTTCCATTGTTCCCTTACTTTCTAATAATAAAATTATGATATTATTTTTGTTTAATAACTTAAAGTAATGAAACACTATTACACATATTTTCTTGTGCAGTTAACACAGCAATCAGTAGGTGTTATATAATGAAGAATTTATCTGGTTACTTACCCAGGTCCTTGGGAAGAAACTTTATTGGAATTTTGTTAAGTGGTAGGTGTTTCTTTGTTACTCATGTTGTGACCCTGAGGCCACACCAAAGTTTATGCTAACAAAGTCATGTGTGATGTATCTCTACATAGTTTCAGGATGGAAGCCAGCCATGCTGGAGAAAACAACCATGTTATTGGAGTATTGCAGCTTTAAGCCATGTGAAATCAATCCAACCTCTCAACCACCAAAGAAGGAAACAGGGGTGAAAACTGAGTTCAATCACGTGGCCAATAATTAAATCAATCACATCTGTGTAGGAAACACCAGTAAACGTTCTGGACCCTAAAACTCACACTAAAGCTTGGTGAGCTTTCTGGTGTATGAACACATTGATGTGTTGGGAGGATGATATGCCCCGATTGCATGGAAGGGAACATGCAAGCTCTGTATCCAGAACCATCCTGGACCTCACCCTATGAATCTCTTCTTTTGGTCGGTCCTGATTTTTTATCATTAATAATAAAACTGTTATCGTAAGTAATAGCATTTTGCTTAATTCTATGAGTTATCCTAGTGAATTACTGAACCCAAGGTAGTAGTGGGAACCACCAAATTTGTAGCCAGTTGGTCAGAGTTTAGGTGGCCTGGAAACCTGAGAATTTGTGATCATTGAGATGAAGACAGACTTGGGTGTCTGCACTAACTCTAGAAAGTGTCCAGAATTGCACTGCAGTATTACAGTGGGGTGACAAACTATGAAAAACTCAGAACAAGCTTTCTTTCACAGATACAGCAACTGAAGGCAAGAGTGTTTAGGCAATTTGCCCAAAACCAAACAGCAAGTGGGAGTGATTAGTGCTAGACTTAATTGCATGGCTTTTATTACTCTTATCTACATTATGCTCTCTGTCAATAATATATGCTAGCTTTACAGAAGTTAAGGGCAAGGATGTACAGTCTGCCCCTTCATTTGTGTCTGACACAGTGACCAGCTTTAATTTGGACAAATACAATAATAATCAATAGAAATAGTCTTATTGATTAAGTTCATGAACTTCTGAGTTAAAAACTTTTCCATGCAGAATCCTTACCATGACTAGGATTACATTTAGGTCGAAAGGAATCATGTAAGTTGGAGGCAGAACAAGAGGAAATGGGTATAAGTAATTGGCAAATGTGGAAGTAGTCGATTCCTGATTTGTAGCCAAAATGGGTTTTCTGAAAAAAAAAAAAAAAGGGGGGGGGTTTCTGGTGGGCTGAAAGACTTTTGAAAATACTTTGTGAGGTTGTCTTTCTGTGTGACTAATCTAATTTGTATTCAAGGATGTTGAGAGTATATTTGGCCTGTTCCCTGAAAATGATGTGCAGGATCAATAATAACATGGTGCTGTCTATGGTGGAAAACAACCGTTTACCCCAAACCCTGAGCATATGCATCTCCATCTGGGACATACATTGTTGGATTCATCCTCATCAGTGAGACGACCCTGAAATGAGATCACCTACCTGTTCTCCAAAGGGAATTGAACCATCTTCAGGTAGAATTGATATTGGTCCCAGTAGCCACTTGGGTTTGATTAGAACAGATCAGGTAGAAATGAGAGGGGTCGTCATCCTATAAACAGCGACTGTCGCCTTGAGATGTCTGATCCTCTACCAAATCTATTCCTATGATGCTCTGATAAGAATGTTATTTGAATTCACACAACCATTTTGCCCTTGGAGATGGAAAGAACACCCCTGAGAAATTAGCTTCCAAAGAAAACTGTCTCAAGCAATTTCTTTTTTTTTTCTTTTTCCATAGACGTCCTCAGATGCATATTTTCCTCTATTAATCTAAACTTGTACAAATTAGCAATATGATGATGTACAAGCTGAACAATAGAATACTTTTTTTTTTTTTTTTTTTTACTTCAATCATGTGTTTTCCCTTTCATGGCCTAGTTACCAAGGACCCATAATCTACAATCCTGGCATTTCTTTTTAATTCTGTGAGCCAAAATCCTTCATTTCTGAATAGTTTCAAGACAGGAAATCTGAAAGTTTTATACAGGTCATTAATCAGCCCCCTCCAATTAAGCTCAATTATACCCTATAATCATTGCTATAATTATTGATTGATTAATCTTTCAACTATTAATTAAAAGTCTTAATTAAACTTTTTCTGATGTTATTTAAGCTAAAATATAATGATCATGCAATTTCCCTAGTATATGCAACATGTCCTGCTAGCCTTATGATAAAGTCATAATCTACTCATTATGAATCACTCACTAGTAGAATCTGAAAAGTGAGTGAAATAATCTTCATACATGCTTCCTACACACATGTGCATGTGTGTGGACACCCTTAAGTTCATGGGTAAAAAACCGAGGAGAGTAGCCTATGCAGAATAGTTAAATATGATAATAATCCTGGAACTATAGATGGGGGTAGACTTTTTCACAAACCTGATAGGCTGGAATCAAGACATGAATAGGTCAAGAAAAAAACAAATTTGCAGGATTTTCATTTTTCCCATGTACCAGCCAACATTCCAGGCTTACTCATATGTGTTTGCAGGAGAGAGGCAGATTTTAGCTGTGTGAAGCTACCAGGATGGCCTTTGTAGGAGCTGCGTTTACTGCTTTGATGGAAAAATTGACAGGAAGTAGGGGAAAAGAGTAACATATACTCTCAGTACAAATCCTATTCTAGAAACCTCTTGGGTTGTTCATCACTTTTAATCCTCTCAAAAATCCTAAGGAAATAATTGATATCCATTCTATAGATGAAGGAATATAATTGGAAAAGGAATCAAGATTTGAACCCTTACATATCAGACTTCTAGTTTGTTGCAATATTCTTGATGCTCTTGTGGGATATTCTAGGAAAAACAAAACAAAACAAAACAAAAGCCCCCACACACTTGTTTAATAGAAAAGGACATTTTTGAAATCACATAAATTGGGTTCACATAGAAGCTTCCTTTATAGTTCGTGACTTAGGTCAAGTAACATGAACACTTGGGGTCTAGGGTTCCTAATCTGTACATTGAGAACAAAATATACCTTGCAGGATTTTTTTTTTTCCTCAGGATCGATGACAATGTCTAGTATGTGAGGGTCTTCACCCATGCTAGATATAATTTGCTACTAAATATACCCTTTTTCTGAAATGATCTAGTTCACTACTGACCATTGTCTGACCTTCAGGAAGCTATTTGCTATCCACATACTCCACCTTCCATCTCTGTCTTTTGGGTCTCACAGAATGTTAGTAGTTGCAACAATCTTAGGAACTCCATAGATCAGAGCCCCATGCCATGATGAGGATACTGAGGCCTGGAGAGGGTTAAGGCCTTGCCTGTGGTAGTACAGCTAATTACTGACAGAATCAGGTCTCTAGACTCTCAGTTCCGAGAGCTCTTTCCACCACTCCACATTGTCCCTCAAGCTAACATTTGCCCTACATTTTGTACAGGGTTGTCATGAGGATCAAATATGATTAAATATGGGAAAGTGCTTTAAAAAGTGCAAAATTATGCACAAGAGCAAAGCATTACTATTAATGGACTTCTTACTTGGCTTCTTTGGGTAGAGACAGAATGTTATTTAAAGTGGCTTTAAAGGATTTTTTAACTGTGAAATTTTATGAAGCCGTGTTATTGTGTCTTGCAAATAGAGTACCAGGACTTGAAGAGGAGCCAGTGATGTACATTTTACTTATGTTATGTGAAATTCTATTATGGGTAGGTTGTGTTCCTGACATGATTCAATTGCAAATAGCTTATTTGGGGGGGCGATTCCAGGAAACTCCATTAAGGGAGTGAAGAGGTAAGACAGGAAGGGTGAAGAATCCAATAACTGGTATGTTATTAAACCAGTTACTACTTTGGGCAGCTGGAGTGCTCTCCTCCCCCTACTGGAAACCTGAAAGTCAGCTTAAGGAGTGTATATCAGAAGTATCCCACTCAGGCTGATAATCAGGGTATTTATCCACAAATTCCCATCATCTCACACAAGGCATTAATCACCTGTACCTTGCTCACAGGACCAAGTGGGCACCCATGGTCAAAGAGTACCCTGAGACAAGTAGTCACCAGTGCTTCTTGTTCAAATTTGGAAAGCTTGCTTGAAAATCTGGTGAGCTCATTGAGGTGATATGAGCCTTTACCAACAAGCCCTGTTTTTGCGAACCCTTAGAAGAAACCAATCTCTCTGTTTTCAAGGTGTCAGCAAAACTTGTCCTTACATATGTTGTCCTTATTTAGGTCAAATCAAAGAAGGACTATATAAATGGAGATTGCTTGGGGCATGAGAATAGTGGAAAAGATATTTATGGATTGCAGGGAAGCCTGGGCTCACAAAGACTGCCTCTGTTGTTTCTTGTACCTTATAATCTGTATATTTTCCGAACAAATATTGTGTCTCCAATGACAAGTCAGTTGATGGGGCTCAAACATAAGATGGAAAATAAGATATTATTGCATTGCCACCAGCAAACTTCTAGGTTTCCTTTTCTCTGGATACCTCCTTAATATCCCTAGCTGACAGAAATACCTTACTGGAACTGCCAACCTGGGTTAGTATCCCTCTGCTATGCCCCTTATTATTTCTTTTAGGACTTTCCATTTCTTAGTCTTTGACTTTCATTTAGCTCTTAGACAAAATAACAATATGAGAAATTTATACATGCAAAGGTGTGAATGTTAGGTAAGAATTGATAATATTTAATTTATAGTATTTTTCCTTCCAGAAATGTGTATGTTTTTACAGTAGATTCCTACAGTTCTGAAAAAATGATCTCAAAAACATGAATGCTAAATGGTGACCTTCAGGCACTAAGTAGGGAATCAGCTACTCTATGCCTAAAACTCTGTTAAAGAGCCATTGAATAATGTACCCTGGAAACCTTTTTTCAAAGTAGCCAATTAAGAAAACCATAGACATTGCGGAGAATCAGGTCATTCCCTTCACCTGGAAGTTCCATTCCTACATTGCAGAGCTGATCCCTGCACAATCAGTCAGTTCAGCATCTCTTCCTAAACTTGGCCTGTAATAACATCCTTGACTCACTCATTTTTGTTAAACATTTATGGCACACATCACACCTTTTTTCATTTTTTGCTAGTATCACGTAAGTAATACTCTTACCCCCACAACTGGATTATAAGTTGCTTGAGGGCAAGAATTGTATTTTGTTTATTCTAAACTAGTGTTAAGCCCTTGTAATTTGCTAAGCCAGTACTAGAGGTGAACATTCATACACATTCCCTCTTTTGCCCTAAGCAATAGATTTATGAGGTGGCTATTGGGCTAATTAGGCTGACCGAGAAATCAGGTTCAAGGAGATGGAAAGACTCACTGCAGTATTTCTACACTCTTCTTATGCTCAGTGTGCCTCATGCAAGGTGTGGAGCAGAGCATGCAACTTTATGTCTTCTTTCACAAAATGTCACATGCCATGTTTTCTCCATTACTCAAGCATCATGTGACTTCCTGTAGAGTATAACAATATGTGAACCGGAGTTAGAAGATCCAAGCTTAAGACATTGCCCTGACACTTACAGCTCTGTGCAAGTCTGACCCTCCATTCCATTGCCTATAAAGTGAGCAGATGCTTGTTCTACCCCTCTTGTAAAGTTTTATAGGTTCAAATAAAATAATGAATGTGGAAGCACTTACCATAGTTAAGCACTTATCACAGTTATTATGACCATGAACTTTGGAGTCAGACATGGGTTTAAATACCTGCCCATCACTACCATTTGTATAAACTTGAGCAAATTACTTACCTTCTCTGTCTCAACTTTTTTCCTTTAAAATAAGAATAATAATGCTTTTTTTCAGAGTAGTTTTGATGATTAAATGGGATCATACTTGATATGGTCTATGACATGTTAAATACTGATAAATGTTAGTGTTTGATTATTGTGCTGTTGTTGTTGTCATTATTATATATTTCCAAGCAAATATATGCCATTGTTACAGAGATAACATTAATGTAATAGAAAAATAATGGGCTTTAGAGACCCCTGAATTGGCTTCTTATCCTGGTCTTATTTTGGCAAGTTATTGCATATAAAACCAGTGCAATTCATCTTCCTCAACTATAAAAATCAAAATCACATGTACCTCATAGAGTTTCTGTGAGTGTTAAATGAGATAATGGATATAATCATGTAGGGAAATATCCAGTAATTCATTGACATCCAAAAATTGGATTCTCTGCTTCCCATATTTTAAGATACATGGGTTGATTTTTAAATGCCTTGAAGATTTTAGGGCAACATTATTGACATTTCTCTATGACATTTTATAGTTTTTTAGTATGTTTCTCGTGCCTGCAAATGTGTGTACCCTAACAGACATCAAAAATCATAAAACACACCTAGCTGATAGATACAGAAGTATTAAAATTGTCCTGAAAATATGTCCCCCCTTTTTTTTCTTAAGAGTAGAGAGAAAGAAGGGTTATCTTTCTGATAATGATCAGGGAATGGGGAGACTGTCATCAACAGTCAATTTCTTTTATGGCAGATGGACTGGGTACACCCTGAAACACAATCCCTCCCTGGGCAGGTGCTGCTGCTGTGGAAATGCTACAAAGCTCGTGACAGACTTTGGACAATATACAAAATGCCAGCTAATGGATAAAAGATATGGTCCACTTTATAATCTCACTTGTGTCAGACACTTAAGTTACTCCAAAGAGTGGCAGGGATCAATAATGGGCAGAAAATTCCAAACATCAAATAAACATAAAACCTCCCGTATCCAAGACTTACATGAATTTCTGTTGAGCAACAATCTCTATAAAGGAGGAGACTTCAAGCTTTTAACTGCTAAGCTGGAAACCAAAGGAAGTCTGCAGGATCAGGAATTGTTATATCCCCTTATGCTATTCATGTCTTTATTCAGAAAAGCCATATTGAGGAATACTGCTAAGAGATGTCACTTTGGCATTTTCTCAATAATGCTATGACTTTTGATTTTTCGTTTATTGTGCTATTTATTCTATTTATTCTTAGAGCTCTATCTGACCTCTTACGTATTCAGAATCTCCCAGAAATGAAGTGTTGCCCCCAGATGGTCTTGTCAGATCATTGAAGCTTCTAGATGGCCTTCCTTACTCCATTGCTGAGCCATGTTGGCTGGAAAACTTTCTAAATGGTTTCATAAGCTGCCCTAATGTGTAAAGCAAAGAAAACAGAAGAGGAAATCAACATCATTTATTATTGCTCTGTGCAGTGGAGCAATCTCTTGTCTCGTGCTCTTAATGGCTGTCAGTTGCCACATTTGAAGTCACTTCTTTAATACCATCCCCCTTTTCTGTCCACCCACTTCTTTTAACAGACACACACTCTATTGTTTTGTGGGTTTGTTCTTAAGTTGAATGGAAAAGTTGATTATATATATTTTCTTTAATGAAAGTCATGGATTTCATGCGTGAACTTCTTGACAATTATTTTGTGAACTTTAAGCCTGTTTGATAGCCTGCCTTTAAGAACTATTCTCCAGAAGATTGTCCTTGTGAGACACCACATTTTGGCATAAGTGCTTTTATGACTCACATGGTTCTCTACTGGAGAACCTCAAATCTATACCTATAGGTTAAATCCATTGCAGAGAGTGGGACTTGTTGGTCAATAGGAAGAGAACATAAAGTATGGTGGTTCCACAGCCTCAAGGCTCATCATTAAATCAATTTGTTGTTAGTCGTTTTGCACTAATTTTAGCAATGGATTTCTTGTCTTAATGCTTCTTAACAACTTCTTTCATGTATCCAATTTTAGTAGCTCAGTAACTGCCCTGTTTGGTACTCAGTTTGGGTCTGAGTCATATCTTGAACCCCAAAGTGGCACCAATATTTTCCTGAAGCCTGGGGGCCTGGCTGGGTTCTAGACTCTTTTTTCTACTATCGGACTTCTCTGGTCCCAACCATGCATCTATGTGAGTATCTCCTTACCACCACTCACTCAAATTCCTAAATTATTTTCTCCCTCTAGATGCTGAAATATTTGCCAACTGGTTGCACTAAAGCTCTCTGATGTTGACACCTAATTACTTGAGTTTTCTTTTACTGGCTGTTGGTGATAGCTTTCTTATTTCCTTGGCTTCTATCCTGGCAAGTGTTTTGAGTCATTTTCTGGCTTAAGTTGTCACCACCCAGTCTCTAGTACTGCCTCTTTCTTCCTTCCTTCCTTCTTCTAGTACCACTTTCATCAGTACCATAATATATTTTAAAATAGGTAGAATATTAATAGATCCACATTTTTTTCTGATTTGATACATTCAAATGTCATTGACAAATTCCTGCTGTATGAAGCCTATAACATAGTAGTTCAGATACTTTGAGCTTCTTATTGTCCTCTTCTCCCATGTCTCAGCATGCCTAGCTCATAGTTAGAGACGGATACTTTTCCTCACTCCCAGCCTACCCCAGCCATGTACAGCAAAGCATACATTTGTAATCTGAGCTTTTGTTTCTTCAAAAAATAATTTCCCTTATAAAGAATGAGTTGATGAAAATTCACGAACAATTTAGAAGAAACTAGGTAAATACCACACAATGGCCTCAAGCATACATCCAAGTCCAGTAAAAAGGGATATGTTTTGATAGTAATCTTTAAAAAAAAAAAAAAAAAAAGATTTTTTTTCACTGAGAAATAAGTACCAATGCTGTTCAGATTATTTTTTCCCTTCAAAAGTTTTGAGATAGGGGTACCTGGGTGGCTCAGTGGGTTGAGCCTCTGCCTTTCGTTCAGGTCATGGTCTCAGGGTCCTGGGATCGAGCCCTGCATCAGGCTCTCTGCTCAGCGAGGAGCCTGCTTCCTCCCCCTCTCTCTCTGCCTACTTGTGATCTCTGTCAAATAAATAAAATCTTTTAAAAAAATACAAAAATAAAACTTTAAAAAAGTTTTGAGATAAAATTTTAAGGTCAAATATTCTCTACAGCTCTAAGTTTTACCTTCAGATAATATTTAGACTTAGCTAATAACTCAACTCTGTTGGTTTCTTTCTTTCTCCCCACCCCCCCTTTTTTCCCCTAGAGGAAATGAGCACATGAAGTCCCCTGAGCAGTTCCTTTGGGGCACAGTAATGGCTCTGGTAATAAAGGATTAATCTGGCTCAGGAGAAGAATTCCCCCATCTCTCCAACATACATAAGGCCAAGATTTTCCTCTGTAGGTGTTGACCTTAATCACAGTCTGGCCAAATGGCTGTTTGATGTCGTAACACTAGGGAAAGATTCTAGGAAAAGTGATATAGGGAAAATCTTAAGTGTTCTCTGCTTCATTCCTTTGAGTTCACCCCCTTAACAACACAGTAGCCCTCTAACCACCAATCACTCACCACCAACACAAACCTGAAACTTAAACACATTAGCATGCTAATGAAAGAATTTTTTTTAATCATGCATGGATTTATACATTGATCCATTTAATAAATGTTAGGCACCAACTGTATACTCTTCTGTGCACAGTGACTAAAAAGTTGAATAAGACAGTTTCTGTAACTGATGGATTCTGAATCATTTTTTTTATTCAGATAATGACTTTGATAAACTAAGTTACAGAAAAAGTTCATAATGAATAAACTTCCCATTTCAGTGGATATCTACATTTGAAAAATAGATTGCAATGAAAAGATGCTTATCTTGAAAAAGTATGAAATTATCAGATTTCCAGGAAACAACTGAAGAACAGTGGAAGCAGGGCCTTGTACTTCATGCATTTCAGACTGCACCATGTTGATAACCAGGTACAGAGCCAGCTTTATGCATCGTTTAAGTGGTTTTTCTCTAACAACGCATTCAAAACTTTTAAAGATCCATCAAAATTGACCGATGCACTGCATTAGGTATCAACCTTATTATAGGTATCACACAAGGCCTCCCAGTGGACTCAGTGAGCAGAGAAGATGAGCAGCTTTGTGCCAAGCACTGTGCTAAGTTCTTCATGTTCTTTTCCTTATTTGATTTTTAACATCAATGAATTTATCCCTTTTTTTCTTCACATTTTATAACTGAGAAAACTGAGCATTAGGGACATTTGCATCAGTGATGGAAACACTTGCTAAAGATTGCCAAAGCTCTTAAATGGATCACCTAGGATTTGAACCCGTATGTACTTGACTCTGCAGACTGGCCATTAACTGCCTCACTATGTTTACTTTAGTGTAGTTAAAACTTGGTGAAGAGATAGGTCATATACAAGGGAAAAGGGTAGCCAACAATTCAAAAAAAAAAAAAAAAGCAAATATAACTATGCATGGTTGATTGGATAGATAGTTATGTGGTATGAGCTTTATCAGTCATGATTAATTTTTTGTTTCTTTTCTCCTGTATTCCTATAACCTTTCCTAAAATATCATAGACTCTTAATAAATATTAACTCAGTTAATTACTTCATATTATAAGTTGTATGCAAAATATTGGAACGAAGCTAACTTTTTCGTTTAGCAGATGTGTGGTCTGGTAGGAGATGAGTTGAGATAGCGTAATTCCTAGTAGAAGTAGATGCCTTCCACCATCTTCCAACATTCCTGACAGAAAACAAATGGCTTCCAGAGTTTATGAACAACCGAATCATCTTATCTGACAGGTGTGATTTTGATCTTTGACTTCTTAAAGATCAAACACACTTTTATAAAGGAAGGGATGTCATAACTTTGAATATACTCTTATGTGGGCAACAGGGGTTAAGTACCAGGGGGTTATATTGTTTATATATGTGTTGTTGGAGTTTTGAAAAGAAGAATCAAAGATCTAATTACTTTACAGACACATCCTATAGGTTTTGGGAGCTATTTAAGGCATGGTCATAAAGTGAGGTGATAGCTCAATTTTAAAATCTACAGTAATGGGCAGAACACAGCCTTTAATTAGAACCCTCTCTCATTCCAAAGTCATCTCTCCCACTTCTTGTCTCATATTTAAGACTCCACCTATGCTCAGGATTTCCAGATCTAAGCTTTCATTGAATTTACCCGTCAGTTTTGTAAAATGACTAGGTTTGTGTTTTGAAAACAAAATGAACTGTTTCCAAAAATATTGTTATTCAAAAATAACTTGTTTGAAACTATTGAGGAGGATAGTATATTTTCTAGACCCTGGCTTGTACTATTAAATCATGAAGATAAATAATCAGTTTTGAATGATTCTTTAAAATCTGTGAAGTCATGGTAGGCAAAAGGGACTCACCTATAAAGACCAGTGGAATAAGTCATAAATACTGAACATGTGAGTCCCTGTGGTGGGTAAGTAGGATTTTATACAAGCGATCTTCCACTGCCCTTCATATCAAACACATCAGCGGCTTCTTTCTCTGTCTATATATGAAACAGAACCAGTCTTGACATGGTTAAAAAAATATGCCTTGCCTTTCCCATCTCCTGCACATCAGCACACATGGTAGGCTACATTTCCCCAAAGTTCAGAGAGGGTTTTCCCCCGCCCTGCATCTCTACCTGCCACACAGGCCTCTCACAGCTCAGGGAGAGACACAGCCTGAAATGCACTGCCGGGCTTTGAACGCTCTCTGAATAGCTCTTGTCAGTCAGGAGCCTGCATTTCATGTTTCAGATTTTTCCCAGGGGGCTTTGATGTTAATCCATTTCACACTTCTAACACATCTGTTCTTCTTCAGGCTTTCTTATCTTTTCTGAGCATTCAAATATATATGTGGGGGAGAAAAACTTTCGGCTGTCATTGTGCAGTTTCTGAAATGAGACTTTAATGATGAAGCACATTCCACCTCACCTCACTGAGACTCACTTCTAACCACACAAGATGCTGTGTGTGAGTCTCAATTTCTCTAACATTTACTGCCACCCCCCACTAAGGTCAGATGGCCTGGATGCTGGAAATAATTAAAGAAGCCACTTAGGTATCTGGTAAAAATGTGCAAATATAGCTTGTGGGTTTTGCCACGTGTCTAGTCAATGCAAGGCACTAAAGAAATTCAAGGAGCCTATAGGAGCAGTCTTGGTATTTAGCAGCATAAAGTTCCATTGGTCAGTGAAGACAAACAAGTAAAACATTAAATAATCATAAAACATTAAAAAATAATTCAGTATGGCAATGCAATTAATTGCATAATGCAACATATGAATAATTGGTAACAATGACATGACTATTGATTATTATATAACAACTGAGGAGAAGAAACTGACTCTAGGCTATAGTAAGCTGAGAAGGCTTTGATGGGAAAGAAGTGTGGCCAGAAGGTAGAGTGGGAATTGTATTTAAACTGGACACCTAAATTTATCTAGCATGGATAGAACATATCTTTTTTGTTGGCAGGCATATTGCAGTTGCTAAGATAAGTGATTTGGCCTGGTTTTAGCCCTCAGCAGGCTTGTGATTTCTAAGGGTAATAAAGGGAAAAGAAAAATAAGAATTTTGAAATAATAATATGCATGATAGTCTATATATTCCTAGAGTGAACTATTATAAAAATTAATACCAACGTACTTACTCTTTTTTAAAATGCTCTTTCAATCTTATTCTTTTGTTAAAAAGTAACTACTCCTATCCTGATAAAATAAGAACAGCTCTGCAAAATGCTACAAAGTGCCATATTAGATCTATTACATGAATTTAAATGGAGGCTATTGTCAATGTTATCTGTCTTTCTTCTCCTTTCACTGAATGAAACATGGACAAATTTAATCTATAAACTGCTTTGCCGAACATTCTGCAGTTACTACAGAATTTCATCATTAAGCATACATGCTACAATTAGCAATGTGCCTTATGGAACTTCTTCTTGTCCAGGATTAAAAGTAACTAAAGAAAAGTGGAATACTGTGTAGTCTTCGCAGAAGTTTAGAATCAGAAGTTGAACAACATTTTTTTTTTCATGTTGGCATAAAAAGCCAGACCTTGACCAATGTGGAGAGATTACAGACAGACTTGTTTTGATATAACTTGAGAAAATTCTAACCGTAGCTCTCCAACAGTAGAAATCCATTACAGGAGAGAATGTCCATCCAGCCAGCATATTCTAGTAAGAAATCTGACATGGGTGAAAGCTTATTTTGGAAACAGGCTTTAAGACTTCTTTCAGTGCTTCCAGTAATTCAGAAATTCTATGATACAGCCATATCGTTTTATGCAAGATGAGATGTGAAACTGAATTTCTCTTTTAACATGCTTTGACAGTTCAGGGTCTTGGCAGGGTGGGAGGGGGGTGGGCACCAATGCCTCTATGGGGTGTGTGGTGGTAGGTTATTGTCCATAACCCTTCACATATCAGGGTTAGATAGATGGATGGGTGGGTGGATGATAGGTGGATAGATAGAGAGATACAAATAACACGCATTATAAATATTCATCTGTCGCCCTTCTTCTAAATATATGCTTCGTATTTTTCCCATTGAAAGTGATAAGGAAAATGTTGAACGCCAAGATGCTGGTAGTGTGCTGTCAAAGTCAGCTAATGAGGAGGGACTAGAAGCTCAGGAATCTGATCCCACATATTGATTAATTTCTTTTTCCTTCATTAACCCTAGAGAGCCTCTTGACAGTTAAAACTGTCCTTAGTATTTCCTTCCTAACAAATAGTTAAACAAAATGTAGATAAATTTTGATGATTATGTCAAACATCTGGATTCAAGAACAACAAAAAAAAAAGTTAAAAAAATGCATCTGGCATAATAAGATGTTGGCTTACAAAATGTAAAATCTCCATTAGTCCTAATGTTATATGCTGTCCACTTAAAACTTTAGCTGTATTTTTTTTAATTTAATTTTATTTTTTTCAGTGTTCCAAGATTCATTGTTCACGCATCATACCCAGTGCTCCATGCAATTCGTGCCCTCCTTAATGCCCACCACCAGGCTTTAGCTTTAAAGCACAGATAGTACTCGTTTGTCCTTTTGGTTGTGGTATTGAAACATTAAGGTGTTCTTTTTGTGGCATCACTTTTCCATGGAATTTAAGAATCTAACCCTGAGAGTATTTGCTATAACTTATGATGGTAACCTGTGATCTCTGAGCCAGTGAAGCTGCTGTGTAAGTCAGCTAATTCCAGCCTAACCTCTGACAACTAATTGGTAAACAAAACAATGAGAAGATTTAAAATATTAAATTAAATCTTGAATTACCTTCAACCCATTAGCACATTGTATTGTTGAGCAGTGATTTCAGTAAATGAGAATTCTAAGTAGAATGAAACACAAAAGACCAAAAAAAAAAAAAAAAAAAAAAAACAAAAAAAAAACACCTAATCATACAGATTATCCAACACAGGCACTTAAATTACCACTCCTGTTTTATAGTTATTATCATACCTCTATAATCCATGTCCCTTTACAAGGCTATTCAAGCTATAACACATGACAGGCAGTGCATTGCTCTGCTATTTATAAGGTGCCTTGGGTCATGTTATATGGCATAAGACTAAAGGCAGAATGACTTAAACCACCCAAGAAGTGCAATAATCCCTAACAAATGCACAGCCTGGAGTGTCTTATTGCTGTTATGAAATGAAATTCATACATTAAACTAAGAAAAATTGTCAGACCCAGAGCATTTATTGGGAATAATAAACATGTCTGTCTATCCTTTGATGCATTTTTCCAGCCTATAGAATTAGAAGTGATCGTTCCAGCCCCACAGATTATCTCCTGTGTCTGAGATGCAAACTGCATCAATCTTGTTGGTTTCAGACCTCCCCAACCATCACAAAAAAGACCCATTATACCAACACCTTTTAAACTGGTGGATTTCCTTCCCTGACATTCTTCTGGTTTCCACTAGGTTTGATTTTAGTAATGATTCATGTGGGCTGGAGAAAAACATCAGGTCCAATATGTAATGAGATGCAGTTTAAGTATACAATAAAAATAGACTTAAAGAAGAATGTAGTGACTTCGCTGGTTTGGCTCATGGTCAACTGAGAGCAATGGTGAATGGAAATGTATCCTACTCAAGGGAGGCATTGGGTGGCTAGCACCAGCAGTTAGGAGAGCTGGCTTTATTTAATACCTTTATTAATGACCTAGAAGAGGGAGGGAACCACACAGTAATGAAAACATGAAGCAGCACTAAATTGGAAGTTGTTACAGGCACTGGTGAAGACAGAAAAATAATACAAATCCAATTAGAGAGGTTAGAAATGTAAGCAAAAACATAACCAACTTAAATTCAGTTTGATAATGTATACACATATTCATCGGGGAAAAAAAAAATAAAAAACAAAACAAAACAAAACAAAAACATCCAAGCCATGTCTTTGCAAAAGAAAAAAGCTGTTAGAAAGGTATCCAAATTCAGGTATTCCCCATGTTGAATTTCACAAGGAGCATCAAACACCTAGTTTTACTGACTGTTCTGTTTCTTTTTGGGCATCTTAATGTTATAACCCAAGAGGCTACCACTCCATTTCTTGTAATTGGTGATTTATTTGGAGCCTTTACAAAATCTTCAGTGACAAGTGTTATCCTGATGGTTAAGTCTCAGTGACAAGGCTGTATAAATATTACAGAGAAAACCAAGCCCTCATTCCTGGACAATAATATATGCATAAAAAGAAACAGAGAATAAGAATTATACAACAAATATACAGCTTTAGAAAACCCCAAAATAAAAACATATGTGCAAACAGAATATTTATTCACATTGCAAATAAAACACATTTTTTTCTTTGATATATGTGGGGTATGTGTGTGCATGTGTATATATAAAAGAACTCAATTCAGGGGTCATTTGAAAATGACCCCCAGCTATATTTAATACTGTCTGTGGTACACACACACACACACACACACACACACCATGCCAAAACAAAAAAGAAAAGTTCAGGGGACTGTTCAGAACCAGTATTTTGTGTGTAGTGAGGGGCACTCTTCCAATTAATATGGAAAAACTGTTCTTACATGAATGTCCACACATAGAAGTGTGCTTGTTTTATAATCATCAAAGGGTAGAAGACCCCATTTTGAATGAAACATCCTTTTGAATCTCAAGAGAATTTTATGATACCACTGATGATCAATACAACCTGGGATAATTGATGGCTTATAGGAGAGAAGCATGGAAGTTTGATTTGCTAACTCTGGGAGTCATTCTTGCAAATTTATCATGTATGGGAAGAGCACTTCCCAGGTGAACAGAGCTGATGCTGGAACTCTGGAACTCCTGGGTCCCTATGTAGCTCCCTTTGTAAGGGTTTCCTTTGTACCCCTGCAGTTAGTGAGACAAATCTCCCACCCACTCAGTTCTGGGAACGCTGCCCAGACTATTAGGACAATAGAGGCAGGACTCTGGAGCCAGTCTAGCATTTGGTGACCTCAGGTTGTCTCCCAGCTGGACTGATGCCTGGGGATTTTAGCATTATGTGTCACTTAATTATTGACATTAGTCACTCAGCTTTTTGAAGGTTTTCCAGATAATGCAGCTGGAAACTGATACCTGAATATCTGGGTTTAGATCCTGGCTCTGCCCCTGTATGATCTCAGGCAAGTCACTTAAACTCTGTGCTTCAGTGTCCTTATCTGAAAAATGGTGACTGTTAGTTACCCATCTCATAGAGTCATTGGGACTTCTAAACAAGATTATTGAGTGCTCATCTTCACACAGCCCATGGACAACCAAAATCCACCTGAAAGTTGTAGTGCATTTTCTGGAGTTTATTTTTTCAAAATCACCATTACTTTCAATTAACTGCTTCTATATTGGCTGTTTTCATACAACATATTAACCTCATTGCTAAATTAGGATTTGATAGCATTGGACTATGGTTTTGGGGGAGTGTGAACGAGGGGGAGAGGAGAAAGAATTTATATTAAAGCAATACAAACAACTTCAAATTAAATCATATACATATTTACTTATAAAAGGTTATTTGCCTACCCCATCATCAGGAACTTCCTCCTGTATTTCCACTTCACCAATATCTAAGAAACAAAACTGTAGATTTGTTTCTCCCTCCCCTCCCTCTCTTTCTCTCTCTTTATCCTTGTCTCTCTCTCTCTGTCTCCTTCTTTTCCAGAACACTTTTAAGTGCTCAGGATTTGAGAGACATCTATGTCCTTATGTCCCTCTGTAGACCTAAGGTCTTCTCAGAATACTTTCTTTAAAAAAAAAAAAAAAAAACTGCTTCATAAAAATATCCTGGTGATATCCAGTAATCTTAAGTACTTTCTTTTCTGCTCCATATGCGTGATTACAAACTTTTCCAGGCAAAGCCAGGACCATTATTTCATTTCACTTTCCAAGTGATGAATGTATGAAGGTTATGATATCAATAAGGAAATAGAAGCCAAAAAAGTCATGCGACTTTCCCATGGTGGGGGGGGGGTCACTCAAGGTTGTGACGAACTCAGATCAAGCATGCAGTGTATTTCTTTTATTCACACCTGTTTCCCTGACACGTTTGGTCCTTGAAAATCAGATGCAGTCTATACACACAACTGATCTACTCATTTAAATCAAATCAGCTAAATATCCTACTAATCAATTGTCGTCAGTAAAGTAAACAAGCCAGATTAGTGTCCAAAAATATTAATTGATTGAATCCGTGCATTCACTGAACAGGCTTGTCAGTTTCATCTAAAGGGTCGGATGAGCAGAGTGTATGTTAATTGTTATTTACTGAAGAACACTCTTACTCACCACCCCATAGAATTATATATTTTTTAAAATCTGCTTCAGGCGCAGAAACAAATTGCTGGACGTTCACAGAAATGTTGCAAAATGAACGAATTTGTCACCAAACAAGAAACACATAATCAGACTGGCTGAATGTGCCCTAATTAGATCTCGGCCTTGGGTTGACACTGACACATGTGTTGAACCACATTTTCAGGGAGCTGAAGTCTCATTATATGGGTGGTCGGGCTGTTGCTATTCTGCTATTATAATTTTACCAGATTTTTTTGAAGTGTACTTCATGTTTCTTTTCTTTAACTTCAGCCTGAGAGAGAATTATAAGTAATTCATAGAAAGGTTTAATATTCAAAAACTTGAAATGCATTGCAATGATGCCATGTGGTTTCAATATTAAAAAAAAAAAAACACCTAAGTCAACTAATGATGAGAAAAATAATGTTGGAATTCTAGAATTAAAAGGCTCACTTTAAAGCCCAGCTTTGTATCTGGCTCAGCAGTTGATTATTTTTGATTATTTTTTATCTCCAAATATTTAAAGGTAATTCTCAATGTTTTGTTCAGTGTCACCGAATTTCCCTGGAGTCCTCAGGGATAGAGGAGCTTTACTGAGTATGAAGGGAATAGTTATCCCAAGTCTCCAGACAAATGGCATCCACACATGTAAGACAAACTCAAGTCCTCTTAGGACAAGGGTTAGTCAAGACCAAGGGCTGATTGGACAATCCAGCAGGATCAGGGGGTCTAGAATCCACATATTATAAGGTGAGATGGAAGATGAGGGTCAGAGCACTCTGCAGAAAACTGGAAAACAAGGAGCACAGGAGAGCAGGGGAGAAACAAATGGGCAAGAAGTATCAAGTCCTGGATCAGTGCACTTTGAAATATAAATTTGGGTTGAACTCGGACCTGCTGAGTGTACACACCTGTGGAAACCTGCATCCTAAGAGAAACACTTGGCTGGTCGAAGACTCAATGCACTGGCAGGGATGGATGGTTTGTTGGATAGTGCCAGTTTCCCCCTCACTCTTTGTTTCCGATAAAGGAGGACATAGTCCTAGCACGGGCTCAGATTCACCTACATTGCTCTAACATTTGGGTTAGCCCAATGCTGTTATGTCATATTAACTGTAAAATATAATTATCAGCACAAATTTGTCTTTTAAGTAAACCTAAAGTTTCACTTATTTCTCAATTTAAGGACCGAAGGTGGTTGGTGCACATACTCAGAGGTGCAAATTATGTGTACTTTTATAGTTTCAGTGAAGTTGAGTCAATTAATAAAGGCTATTGAGAGATGCATTTATAGTGAGGAAAAACTGAAGGTCCTAGAAGAACTGGATCCACACCAGGGAAAATAACAAAGAAATGTTAGAGGGAAAAAAGAATATCATTAACAAGACATAAATTGTATTTGAAAGCAAAATTTCATTCCACATTAGTCAATATTGTGAATTTCATATTGTACTATTGTACTTCATGGTTGTGCATACCTTTCAAGAGATACACATTTGCCCTCCAGGTATACTGCCTCACACATATTATATTGACTTTTTTCCTCTGCAAGTCAGAAAAGGGGAGGTGATACTGTAAAATAGGTCATAAAATCCAGATTATGGCTTGCAGTGTGAAGTCCTCAGTCACCTTCAAAATAGAATTTCCTGAATCCCAGAACCACCTAAGAAATGACTTCATGGTATTAATTAAGAGATTCTTAAATTTCATAGATCAGTTACTACTTCACAGAGAGAGAAAAGCAACAGCTACCTGGGATTCATACTACAAGTCTCTTAAACCCACCAGGCTTACAGGTTACAAAGAGAGACCTAAACAGAGCAAACTACCTTCTGAATGAAAGTGGCACTTAGTTAAATGAATAAATGAGCAGAGAAAAAACTACAGTTTTATTCTATGTAATATTAAAAATCCTGCTGCAAATTATGCAGTTTATCTCAGGATTGAGTTAATAATAATGAACACAGTGGGGCTGTATGTCTCTAGTTCCATCAGAGTGGTTACAAAGAGGCAGAAAAATATTCACACTACAGTTCTACTTGGTTGAGAGTAGAGGACCCCTTTCAGAAGGCTTTTTACCCCTGACAGATGTGATTTCCATTTACAAGACCACCATTCATCTTATTTGGTTAACTACCTCTTTGGAAGAGTGATATTAAATAGAGAGCATTCAGCAAGCACAGCAAGCAAGAAAGACTCTAAAATGGCCTCCAGCTCACAGAGGTTCCTACCTTCTCTAGATGCTTATGGGAAATAACTAAGCATGATTGTCTTAGGTTTTCAACATCTTAGAATCTTAGTAAACAAAAATATGTATCATTAAAGGTCTCTTAAGTACTGTAGTACACATTTTCTCCTGATATAAATTGATATTCCCTCTTGTTTTTTCATTTTCAAAGTGAAGCTTTGGTAATTGCTACTTTACAACTGGCAATCAACCAATGCTTTCAATTCAACTAGTCCTATCCTGGGTTGAGTGATTTGCCAGCACTGTGCAAGGTGTCAGCTCCATATCTTTGGGCAGATATCCTATGTTACTTTCAGAGAGCCCAGACCCTCATTTATAAAGTGGAAATGCTGTTCAGTGACTTTCTAATTCTGCTCCTCAGAGTTCTGGAGATTCTCAAAAGAAATGGGTAAACAAGATAAACAGAGTAGGTTGGTAAGGGCAGTTTACCTAGCTCTGGTCTATTCTAACTGTAGGCTTCTATGTTCAAACCAAAGAGCTGCAGTTTTAAAATACTGAGAAACTACTCAAATGACCTCAAAAGTTTCTTCTAGCTGGTTTCATTGGGTTCTAAGAACAGAGGATTTGTGCAACATGAAATCTGCTCTCAGAATGCTCCAAGATGCAATTGATTAAAACAACAACTACAACAACAACAACAAAAACCCAGGAAATAGCAAAGTATCCCCAATCTTTTAAGAATAAGAGCTCAGTCTGGGAGGTCAGATGACAAAAGTCCTAGGAGCTCAGAAATGGAGCAAGGAGAGAAGACCTCAACAGCGATGGGCAGGAAGGGCTAGCCCAGGAAAGGAGGAATGAGTCTGTGTGGATAGGCACATGCCATGTCAGAAGAGGAATGGAAATGACTTATGTGGAAGACACAGAGTCTCCCCAGAAATGTAAGTGGAAAGAAATGTTGCCCAGCAAATTCCCAGCCCAACACTAGTGGGTGCTAAAAAAACAAGACTCCTTAGGATCTTGACCAGAATCTTAAGGAAATTAGTCTGGCTGAATTTATTAGTCAGGGCAAAGACTAGATAGAGGAAACTCATCTGGGAGAGTATGTGGTGACCTGGCTTAAGTTTAGTTTGTGAAATGCAGAGACAGCATTATATTTACTAAAGCTCACAGTATTGTCACCTAAGCTTCTTTGGCTTCTCATTTAGTATTGAGCAAGTTGTTTTTGGTTTTGGTTTTGTTTTTTTCTCCCCCACCATCCTACTCAAAGCAATAGATGACATATTATGGATTGTAAGAGTACTAAACAAGCTTGTAGGAATCTGGTGACCAGTGGGTAACAAATCTAGTTTAAGACCCAACATTTCCATCATGCCCTCATTTCTATGCCCTTTTTCTATCTTAGGCAAGTCATATATTGACTTGTTCCCATTTCCTGATATATGAATAAATAATGAAGTCTGACCCACATGACTAGATTAGGTGAGAAAGGTAAGGGGAAATTATTTATAAAATGTGTGACTGATACACTGCTCACCCTAAATGGTACACATGATTTAGCGAGGTAGTAATAAGGACCTAGAAAATCACTGGGGAAAATGAAATTTAGCTTGTTTTTTGTTTGCTTTTGTTTTGTTTTACCTTGGGTCAAAGAATAGTGTGTCAGACTTGCAAAGTGGCAATATACAGGATCTGGTGGTGGTGGTGGTGGGATGTATTGAAGAGCTATTGGGAGAGTCACCTATAATAGCTTAAAATGTTTAAATGTGCTCATCTATGAATTACTTTTGATGCTGGTGACACTTCTTTAAGATAAATAAGAGAGCACTGCCCGTTGAAGGATCTTGGTTTTATAAAGGTGAAGCAATTTGTTAAAGGTGGAAATTAATTAACAGTGAAGAAAAGTTTGAACCCATGGTCTTATCTGGTCTCTGAAAGTGAAGATAATAGGAGAAATGTTATAGCAATGTTAATACTAAGTAATCATAAAGACAACATTAAATGAATAATTACTAAGTATTAGGGAATATTAAGCTTCGCAATGACATAGGTCACTGTTATTTTCTTCATGATAGATTGGAAGAATCATATGCTTAAATAGGTCTAGTTATTTGCTCAATTTTAACCCCAACCAGTGAAACCAGGTTTTTTGCCCTAAGGTTTTCGGTCTCTAGAATCTGTGTTCTTAACCGCTTTAAAAGATACAAAGCTCTGTCCAAACTACAATGTTAAAAAGGGATTGCACAGATGTGGTTCAATTCATGTCTGGGGGAAATGGACCTGTGTGTGTGTGTGTGTGTGTGTGTGTATGTGTGCATACACACACATGCGATGAGTGAGAGAGTAAGTTACTTCTATATACTCTGACACTGCCAACCAGACAGGAATAATTAGAGGATTAAGCAGATTTTAGCACTTGGGAATGAAAGTTGATAAGAAAAGGCAGTCTTTTTTTTTTTTTTTTTCCCCTCAAAACTCCTCTAGTCCAGGAGGGAAATGTAAGGGCAGAAAGAGAAACCAGACAGAATCCAAGCATACCACAGAGTGAGGGCATAGACAAGATGTAAACTCGAATCTATAGTCCAGGTTATAGGAAGATAGGAGAGAGGTCAGTTTGAAACGCTGTGAGTCAAACTCAGAGGTCCCCATGGTTGACCGAATACCAGGTCTTTTGACACAAAGCCTGCAGTGACGGCTATCTGTCTGTAGGCCTCCCCAGCATTCCCAGACTGGCTGGTCTATTGGTCCCAACTTATTATTTTATTCCCATGGTTGCAACTTGGGTAGCCATGCTGCATGAACCCACCTGTTGGTCATTGTTCAGTGTTCCATATGTGAAAAGCCAACTAGACTTGGACTAATCTTTACAATAGTGAAAGGTCAGCATAAGGACAGGCAATATGTACTTGAGACTATGGGTACTCAGGAGACCAATATTCATTTCTTGAGGATTCATTCTTGAGGATAACATGCACTTTACACAAACAGAATTCTTCTGAATCTGCTTTACCCAGCAACTCCCAGCTGAGATCCTCAAGGAAGTTTTTCACTTCTAGGCTTTATCTGCGTTATACCCGAAGTCAGTCCCAGTAAGGCAGGGCATTCCCAGTGTCAGATCTGTGCTTTACTTCCCCGCCCCCTAACCTATTGGAAATTAGACTAAAGTTCTCCATCTAGACCTAGGACAGAGGCTCCTGCAGAATGTAGATCCCCTTCTTTATTTTATTCCCCCTCTCCGTATTCCTAACACTAATAATGGCCTTGACTCTATCTGCCCTTCCCTAGCTTCAACCTATACATTTCTTCCCGGCTCATTTGGCTAAAATTGAACTTTTTGTTATCTTGGAGTTATTTTGTCAGGTTTCCTGGTATTATGTTATGATAAGAATTATGCTATGAAATCAAATTTTGAGTTAGGTGCCCAATTTCACTCTTCTTGGGCTTTTTCCTCCTGTGAATGAAGAATAGGTTCTGCTCTAGATCCCAGGATAGGATCTACTGCCCTGCCCAAGGAAGGAGGTCCTAATGATTACTGCTTTTCTCTCTGACTCTGACTGAACACCATCTACCTTATTTGAGCTCCAGTCCTGACTCTGATGTTTATCTGATTCTTGGCAAGCTCTTGCAAGGAGCCAGTCCTCTTAATAGTTCCAATAACCCTCACACTTTCCTCCACTGCAGCCACAGTTTAAAAAAAAAAAAAAAGGAAAAAGAAAAGAAAGAAAGAAAAAGAAGAAGAAAAAGCTCTGGTGACTGACAAATGGTCAATTGTGTTCTATTGAACATACTGTCATGAGGGTCTGACAGAGTTACAGTTTGTGCCTGTCTTTGGAGAGCTTACCGTTTAGTTGAGAGAAGACCTAAATCTCAAATGATAGATCATCTTACACTTACTTGCGAGAGTCCAGATCATACTGTAAGTGTGTGAAACTGGATATGCATGAAGGGTTGGTAGAAGCTGTATTAATGGTGATGACGCCAGTCTTGAAAGCCAGACTGTTGAATATTATACCAATAAGAATGATACTGTTTTATAGATGAGGAGACAGAGGCTTAAATATTGTCCCAAGATCACACAGCCAGTGTGACTTGAGAATCATAAAGTTTTGCATTTACTGTAAGTCTGCCCCCTCCCACTCACCCCGTGTTCCTATGGAGAAAAAAATAAAAGAGAACAAAAAAACCTCAATGCTGGAACTTAGAGAAGGATGCAATTTGAATTGTTTGAAAGTATGAACAAAAGGAATATGATTTGAACCCATATGGCTTTGTCAATGTTAATCAATCATTTGTGCCAGTCAATTCTCATTCAAATGGAAGAAACCAGCATGTGATTTATTGAGCAGTCTGTCATTTCTACTAATTCCATCAGGACTCTAATGGTGAGTACTACCTGGCTGCTATAGTAAGAATCCGGAAGCTCATGGACACCAGTTCTGGGCAAAATGTGGTCCTGGGAGACTGGGAATGAAAGCCAGACCCATTTGGTGCAGAACCAGTTCATCCCTATCCTTACTACTTTCTCATCTGAAAATGGCTTTTTTTCCTTTTCTCCAGCTGTTATCTGTTTTTCAGCTTACAGTTTTTCTAATGAGGTATTTGGTACTTAATCTTTCAGAATAATGAATGAGTTCGTCTCTCTGTAAAGGTGGCTCCTGTCCTGGGAGCACTGTGGCAGCTCATCAGGATGCCAGGCTATTGTTTGTCAGGATTCTATGAGGCTGGCTTCTGTGAATGTGTCTGACATTGAGATTACAGTGCCTCACAGAGATGGGGCATCCTGGGAATGGCAAGGCTGTGAAGACAAGCACCTCACCTCAATGACTATAATGGCTTAGAATCACGTGGTAGGCTCTCAAGAGAAGTGAAATGGCATGGCAGAGACCATTCTACAAATTAGACTTGTCAGTAATAGAAAATAATTTTCTCAAGTTCCTAAAATACCTACTTGTACATATATACACACTACTCTAAAGCTGCGTATTATAGCCACTGGCCGCACTGGCTATTTAAATATAAATAAATAGAAGTTAAATAAAATTATAGATTTAGTTCCTCAGTAGAACCAGGCACATTGCATGTGCACAATAGCCACACATGACTAATTTCATACTAATGTTGGACACCACAGATATAGAGCATTTCCATTGTTTTACCAAATTCTCCTGGACAACACTATTCCAGAAGAATAAACAAATGAATTTGGCATTCATAATGATTATCCTAGTAATTGCATCAAGCACATACCAATATAAATAAAGCAGTTGGCACATGTTCTGTCTGAACAAAGGGCAGAAATCTAGGATTATTCACCAGACATAGACAGTTTAAAAGCCATGCATTTACCTACAGAGGACTAGAGAATAAATTATTAATACAATTCCCCAGACTAAATAAACCACTATACAACAGGGATAAGGAACTGCCTATTCCTCAGTTCCATTCACAGAGCAAGAATCAGTAAATCCTCTCAAGTGGCCCGTGTCATGGTATGATCCCAAGTTCACCTGCATCACCATTAGCTGACCAGAGAGCTTAATAATAAAATTAGAGTTTTGGAATCTGTATTTAATAAGCTCTCCAATGTAATCTTTCTTGCTTTATAACTTGAGAATATCTGCTATAGAGTCAGAGAGAAATGACCTCTTGGTCTCTCTTACATTTCAAAAGAAGACTGAGTCAGACTGTCTGGATTTGAAACTTGACTCAACCAACTGTATTTCCTTGGACAAGTTGCTTTCCCAGAAATTTTCCAGTGATACTCTCCGCTAATATCATTGGGCAGGTTTGGCTGTACCATATGCCCTTGAGTGAACGCAGCACAGATAAGCAGGATAATTGGTCATGATTGCTTAGACTAATTAGCTTTCATCCCAGGACAGGAGAAAGTGCCAGGGAGTACATGGTGATTCAATGGGAAACAAAGTTTGAGATCTTTACCAAGGAAGAAGATGGGTGGGATGGCTATTGGGAGGTGACCAATAGCGCCTGGCACAGAATCCTCTCTGATGTTCACATATACTTTAATATTGCTAGTCCTAGGTGACAGATGCATACAGCAAAATATAGAAGTGTTTAAAGTACTTTGTCAAGTCTGCATAGCTTGTTGATTACAGATTTATAATTAGAGGCACAGTTAAGGGTGCCTTTTTTCTACAATTACACACAGATGACTTCCACTGACTTGCTTTTCTCCTGTCATAATTTCTTTTTTATATGTCCTTTCTCTGTTCCTTTCATATTTTATGCAGAACTTCTCCTTGGCATATCCTCCAACCACTCCCCAACACAATCACTGCATACCTTCTTGCTTCCAGGCTTAAAAATATACCATAAATTCCCTTTTCCCTTTTCCTTTAGTAACACATGTTGTGGGATTTTGAATTTGTCAACTTGATCTCAGTCATTAATCATACAAAAGAGTAATCCTACATTCCATTTAGGAATATATGCATATTGTATATTCATTTTCTACCAACAAGATAAAATGGACAAGAGGCCCAAGGTTGTCTTCATTATTCAGGCTTAGAATTGATATTGTAAATAAGAAGAAATCTGACATCTCTTTATCATCCATGGGGAAACCAGATTGCAGTCTTTTGAAGATGTGGTAGGACAACCATACAGGAAAACACATCTTCACAGAAGGAAAGGAAGACAATGCCCTAGAAGTTAGAAACCCCCAGTCTGTTACAGTTTTTGCAACCATCTGGCTGCATTTCAAAACCTCACGTTTATGGCCTTGGTCTCAGCTTTCCAGCTATCACAGGCAATGGCCTAAAAAGAAGATGATAGTTTCCTTGTGCATATATACACAGGTGGGGAATAGGAGCAGATGGGGATGGTCACTTAAGGCATGGGGTCCTGTTAAGGTCACCATACATTTGATTCCTTAATGATTAAGGAATGAGTATAGAGAAAATAAGGGAATATAACGAGCATTTTCAAATAGGCTGTGCTTTTCCAATGTGCCCATGAGGAAGCACCTGTTTGGGTTATACTCTTTATGACAAGGATGTTTTGGTGTTTCTGTATTTTTGTTTCTTTCCAATTACTTCTAGGAGACAGTTTTATCTTTGATCATTTAATTCTGGTAACAGAGTTCATATTCATCCTCAAAGTGGCAAACTATCCAGCAGAAGCAACGCTTGACTGAGTATATAGCATTTTAGGTAGTCTACCATAAGAATGACAGCTATGCCATTCGAGGCAGGTTATCTATAATTTCTTAGCTTTTATTTCTCTAATTGTAAGGTAGAAGTAATATCAAAACTAGTTATATATCTAAGTTCACCCCCTACAAGAGGGAAAATTAGCTGAGATAATTAGATCTTTGTATAATGAGATGGAAATTATAGTTTGGATCTCCATGTGGGTCAACTGGTATAAAAATTTGCAAACAACACCATAGCAATAATGGCAATGAGTATCGTGATCTCCAAATTTAGTCATATATTCTGTCCAAGCATCTCATAGATGCTCGTTGTTACATGTAATATAATTGGTAGTATGACTACTCTGCAGAGTCACATTCCTGCCAGGGGAAAGTAAATTAAAATGCAAGTCCTCCTTTCTGCACAAAGAGCTGCTTATGGGAAAATGTAAAGACACTGGCATCTTCCTTGAAATCATGGAAACATGAAAGTGAAGCTAGATATAAAAACCTGAAAAAGGGGTCAGGAATATAAAAAGGAGTGGCCATTTTGGGTAACCAACCATGCATTATCGGGAAATATGAGACCTAAATTAGCCATGAAAGACTGAAGTGTATCTAGCAGGAAGAGGGGAGTACTCTATGTAGAAGGACGGCCAGAGGACAGAAGCATGATACATTAAAAACCATGAGAATACAAGGTATGATAAAAAAGCAAATTTTGTAGATGTAGAGATCTGTGTTTGGTTATAACAGAGTAATCGCAGAAATAAATGCATTATGGGGCCCAACTTTTTATCAATTGAAATGACACTGAATGCAAAAGGAAAAAAAAAAAAAAAAAACCCAAAAAAACGACCTTTTTTTTTTTCTAGAAGTTGTTGGAGATATTTGAGATTTGCTCAGTAAAAGTATATCTTTATTTTTATGTTATTCTGATGAGGTATTTTGATACTAAATTTCAGAGTTACTATGAAAAATAGGAAACCCATTGATCTTCTTTAGTTTATAACAACAATTTTGAAAATGGAAACAGTGGAAAAGAAACAATGACCTACCTTCCCTAACATATATTACTACCACACCTTTTTTTTTTAATTAAAGATTTTATTTATTTATTTGACAGAGTGATCACAAGTAGGCAGAGAGGCAGGCAGAGAGAGAGGAGGAAGCAGGCTCCCTGCTGAGCAGAGAGCCCAATGCGGGGCTCCATCCCAGGAGCAGGGAGCCCGATGAGGGGCTCGATCCCAGGACCCTGGGATCACGACCTGAGCTGAAGGCAGAGGCTTTAACCCACTGAGCCACCCAGGCGCCCCACTACCACACCTTTTAAGACCATGTGGACTCTATGGAACAGGAGTTAGTATATTACATGTCCATGGACCATATGCAACCTGCTGCATTTTGTAAATGTAGTTTTTGTAAATAAAGTTTTATTTTGTAAATAAAGTTTTATTAAAACACAGCCATATTCATTTATTTACATATTTTCCAAGGGTGGTTTTGTGCTAGAACAGCAGAATTGAGTTAAGAATTGAGACAGAACATGTGCTGTGCAAAGCCTCAAATATTTACTATTTGATGTAGATGTCAGCATATATCACTACTACCAGGAAAGACAATTGGGCAACCAATGATGAATTTATCCGTTTTTAAGATAGATAAAAGCAGAAAGGGACTTTGTAGGGTGTAATTGCTCTTCTTCCTCCTCCTCTTCTTCTTCCTCTTCTTCTTCTTTTTTCTTTTTTTTTTTTTTTCCAAAAGCCCCTATTCTTTCCTAGCAGCACATCTCTTATATCAAAAAGGAGTAAAAATAACACGGGTAGGGAATAGAAGACAGTTTTGATGATGACTTGCTCAAATAAGAAAATGTTTGGACACAATCTGAGTGTGAATTGTCTTCCACTGATAAAATTTACCTTGCCAAATAATGCAGACTTTATGATACATTTCTAAATCTGGTTACATGTCTAAGACATCTGGTTAAGTGTCTTCCATAATTTTATTTTTCTCCTGACATCAACCAATGCAATTCAGCTGATAATTTTATGTTCCATATATGGAAAACGTTCTGTATCTTGGAGTGAGGCAATTTTTCAAAATGAGTTTCCAGCCAACCACTTCTTGTTTGGCTCTCAGAAAAGTCTTAGGCTCTCTAGGGGGTAAATGAATATGTAATTGTATAATTAGGCTATTGCTGCTCCTGTTTCTCCCATAATATTGTCTGGCTGTGCCACAGGACAAGGTCACTGAACAGCATTAGACTAAAAATGGAAATACGCTGATTGGAGAAGCTGACAAGAATGACCTGCTGCGGACTGTTTTGTGTGGGCATGAGGTCTCATGAGATCACCTCCTAAATTAGATTCCCCTATAGTTGTACTCAACCTTTTCCTAATGTGTTTTTTCCTCCTCTTCCTCAATTTTAGGCAGAATAGGAAGTCACTCAGGTAATTTGATTTGAAAGATACAAGAAAGCTGTCTAGCCCAGAAGAAAATGCATCTCACAGTTTACTCCGGAAATAAATCTCTGATACTAGTGCATTGTCCCTTAGCACTAGGAGCCAGTGCAGGAATACAAACTTATGGGATTCAGTGATAGTTGACCAGGCTCTGGATACCCCATTACCCACAAACTTCCCCTAAATCTTTTTCCTGAGTCATAGTGTCTCCCTCTTTCCTGAGTCATAGTGATCCCTAAAATAAAACTGAAATATGTATAATTATTATCCTGAAGAATATTTCAAGGATTTAAGTACATAGCATATGTGAATAGTTCATTTTAAATTATGAAATTATAAGTGAGGCATTGTTTCTCTAAGTGTCCCATTTCAAATCCCAGCTGCCTCATGGAGGCAGGCATTGTTCTTACACTGGTGTTATAATTTTATTAGATCATTTTTCTCTTGACAGGTAAGGGCAGGCCAGCGAGCAATGGTCCTCAAAAGGTAGAAGAGGGAGTAAAGAGACCAAGTGATGGGGGGAGGGAAGATTTGCGTTTGGGAGTATTTTTTTTAAAGTGATATCTAATGTATTTTGAGATAAAGTATGAAGACTAGGTTAGGGAGCAGGAAGAGAATATAGTCATAGAATGGTGAGTCCACAGCCACTGTATACAAACTTCATATAGTTCAAAATTTTACCAAAAGGAAGTCCTAATTCTAGCTACTACTTTTGTTGCAGCCAAGCAAAGGAAATTGAATCTAATTTTTTGCAAATTTTAACCAAATGGGAAGATTTCATCAAAAAATTAATTTCCTACGGAATGAATAAGCCCCAGGAATATATCTCTGCCCTTGCATGAATCAAAAAGAAAGAAGAACAGAAGGGCAGACTTGCCAAATGCTTATAAATCAAATGTACCCCCAAATAAGCTGCATCCCTAATAAAGACATGCAAATAGCCCAGGAAAGAGGCGTGCAAATCATCCTGCATGTAAATCACAGTAAGTGGGTACTAATAAATTTTAGCTTGACTGAAATGGCAAAATTTCAGAGGAATTAGTAGAAGGTGGGAATATTTAGAAAGCAGATGGAATACCGTTAATCATTTGATGAAGTACAACTGGACCCTATAAATTATTTTAACACATTTTCTGTCATTTCCAGCATTATTGGGAAATCATTCCCATACTAGGTCCATTTTCTACATCTAAATTAAACTTTATTTTACATGAATTCCCTCCGTAGTAGAAATTTTTTCACTCTTTCTATGGAGTCTCCAGTTTGGGATTAAGTCTGTTATTCTGCAGGTGCCTGTATTGAGAACTGCCTGCCTGTTTTTCCTAATCTTATTGATTCTCAAGGCTGCCATTCCCAGCCTGGAAAACATTCCAGGAAATGGAGGGAAACATTCCCTCCAAACCTCCCTCATCATTTAATTTTCTCTCTGCTTTCCTCAGCTATAAATGGATTTATTATTTAACTGAATAATTATATGATGTAACTATGAGGCATGTTTAATGATATTATAAAAGAGAACACTGCCGTTTGGCTAGATCTTGTTTTCACTCATTTTAGTCTCACTTATATTCCTGGTGCCTATTTAAATGGCTGTTGATATCTCCATTCTTTTAAGATCCTAGGGAATAATAATATATGACATGCTCATTGGTATTTGACATGAAGAGCTGTGGAAAAGAGAGCTGTATTCCAAAAGGTTTTAATGGTGATTGATTTATATTAGCTTTGAGTCACACTTGAATTTGTTTTTTAAACTTGCTGCTCATAGTTGGAACACATTTCTGGTAGTTGAATGGTTACCTGAGGGAAAGGTGGCTTTGCAACCATCTTTGATCACCAGAGCCATCCACTAAATACTACGAATGAGTTTTATTTGCTCAAGCCCAGGCAGACTGAACTGCCTAATCTGCTATTAAACTGAATCTAGAAGCAGTGATTTGAAAAATAGAGAACTTTCTTTGTCAAATGGTTTTTAAAAATTTGAGGTTCATATACATATAGTCATCCCCTCGAATGTACAGGGCCCATCATATCCCCACAAAGGACAATGATTTTGTAAATGCTTGTCTGCTTGCATTTTAAATACCTCCTAAACTACCCAAATATATGCAACTCACTTTATTCTGGTAGAGGAGAAGAGTATCTGAGATGTGTTTTACTCCAACTGTGAAAAAATCTGTGTTTGGAGATAGTCAAGTAGATTGGGCAGGCTTGCTGGAGGACCTCCTTTGTAGCCTCCCTGACTCCTGTATGGACCTATAAAAACACGCTGGTTGCACCAGTGAGGTCTGGTCCCTCTGGCCACTGAGGCAAAGGGTTCCAGTACAAACTGATTCTAGCTCCTATGACCAAAATCTACCCTTTTCAAATAGCACACACTTACTCTTCTAATGTTCTGCAGTCACACACATACATGTTACACATGCAGTCAAGTCCCATCACATGAGATAAATGCCTGTGACTCTACATCCAAGAATGTGGAAGAATCAACAACATCCGGAAGACTTCTGGGTTTTGTCTAGGTCTGGAAGGATGGCTTTGAGTGGATAAAAAGGAGAACTAAGGCCTTCATGAAGGATGGAGCATTTGAGCAAAATGCTATGGCAAGAAAATACAGAGTACAGAGAATAATGAATGAAATTAACTCTGTGGGCAACTCAGCAATGACAATGGAATTTGAAGAGATAGGGACCAACTTGCTATAGAGGCTCAAAAGAGCCATTTCCTCATAAGTAATTGGAAGCCACAGCCTTTTGGGGTAGAGTGAGACTAAGGTACACAGTTTTTGTTAATGGGTGTTAGTAGGATATGGACAAATATAGAAATTTGGTGAAATGAAAGATAAAACTCCTAACTTGCTTAGACTTGAGAGCACATATCTTGCTGCTAAGGACTTATTCTGCATGAGTCATAGCCCTCCTGATGTGACTTGAGTCTTTTCCCTAGTCTCTCTGAAAAATGTATCCTTATTAGCCTTTATATCAGAGCATCCCTTGAGTTTCTCATTTATTATTTTTGTAGGAATTCATTCATTGATTCATAAGTTGGCACCATGAAGATGAAATACTGGAGAGAGGTTTCAATGAGTAGAGGGGGCTGTACAAACATAAAAAGTGCATATTATGCAATATAACAGTTGAGTACAAAATAGGTTGCATAAATAATATATTCTGTACAAGTAAGAAAATGTGTGAATGTATGACTTGGTAAGGTTTTGTTGGATGGGGAGAACAGTCAGAGAAGACAGGTCTAATGTGATGGGTTAGCTGGCAGACCTTTAGTTGAGTGCAGTTTATATTAGGAACCAAGGAGGAAAGAAAACCAGCTTTGCCTGTCTCATGCTTCTGACACAGTCCATCTCCACTCGGGCTGACAATCTTTGTATTCAAATCTATTCATTGCTCTAATCAGCGAGATACACATCCATCTTGAGGGTTTTTCAGATCACCCCAGACTGTTTTCTGTCTTCCTAGACAGCTCTAGAACTCTTTAACTCTTTGGCACATCCTTAGTGTCCTATCATTAAGTGTTATTGAAATTTTTTATTTTATGTTATACATTGTATCATCTGTCTCCCAAAGTAAACTGCAAGATACTTGAGGGCAAAAACAATGACTTGCTATTCTCTATTCCCTGAAGCAATAAGGAACTAGGCACAGAACTATCACATGAAAGGCTGATAATTCAATTTACTGATCTCTGAGTGTGAAGGAGAATATGAACCTGTTCTTTGGCATGAAAGTTCAAAGCCACAGTATTTAGTCTATATCCTAGCTGATATAACTCTGTTCTCGTTGGCTGACCTTCCAGTCCTAGGGAAAGGTGTATTTTTTTCAGCTTGGGCAGCTCAGGTGGCCATGAGTGGAGGAGCCAGATCATCAACCGTGCACTGGACAGAAACAGCACTGAATCATTTCACCTCATCCAAGTAGGAAATGTAGCCTAGAGCTCAACTGTCCCATGAGAGAGCTAGTCACCCATGGCCAATATCCTTGAAGAGACTAATGTTTTTCTAAAATAATTTAGAATTCTAAAGGTATATGGTCTATCTGTTGGCAAAGGAAACTTTGCCTTCTAGAAGGAAGACACTGAAACAAAAGAGTTTTTGTTTCTGCATTATATCAACTCATACCAGCAAGCATTTACTGAGCACTTATTATATACGGTGTGTAGTGTAGCAAAAAGAAAATGTTAATACCTAGTCCTTTCTTGGAAATTGCTTGGGAGCAGCTCACATACATCCTAATTAAAAGTTTGCCCTAGTTGAGCTGTGGGACAGTTTTATGATATTGATATTATCATTATAGGATTTTGATCTGAGAGAATAAATGTAGTTGTGTTCCTAATATAATCATCCCTGATGACTATTGAAATCCAAGGTTTTGAGCTACAGCTCACCTATAGTGAAGTGGAATGTCTTACCCAGTGCCAAGTTATCTGCTGTGTTATATACACCAAGACTTAAGAATGATTGTCCCAACAACCAGGGTAATTAAGGAAGACCTCAGGGAAGAAGCAGAAGAAAGATTCTGAAGGCAGAATTCTGGCTCCATCATTCCCTTCTCTGTCCTGTTTCCTGGGCCATTGATCCATCACATCAGTGGTTGGCAATGGACTGAGAAGAGACTATCAGGATAATTTTCTCAGAATGTTTTTAATTTGATGTATTAGTTTTCCTCTAACATTAATTGCACCATTGTATAGAAATGTGTTTTACCAGAAAGAATGCAGCTTTTATACAAAACATTTTAATAGCAATAGGCACAGTGGTCTTATCTCTAAGCACAGCTGCTGTAAAGTTAGAAAGAGGAAAATCAGGTACCTATGGAACCAACTACCACACCTTTGCCTATGGTTTTCGAACATTTCTAGACTGAGATTTGCAAAAAGATTACCTCTTAGGAACATAAACAGCAACACACACGCACGCACACATGCTCTCTCTCTCTCTCTCTCTCTCTCTCTCTCTCTCACACACACACACACACACACACACAGTGGCTCTCACACAGTATAATCAGTGCTAGCTCTCAGTGCCAAGTTCAGAACATGGTTTTTTATAGGTATGCTGCATGCACGAACAGGCATCCATGCACATGCTTTGGTTTCCTTTTAATGGTCACAAACTTTAGTCTAATTTCTTAGGTGAGTGAGATGCTAATCAAGCAGTTGAAGACAGAGAGCCTAGCGAAAATAATCAAATGTGAATTTGTCCAGGGGGAATCTCGACTTTGAAGAGGGAAAGAAGAAATTGTCACGTTGATTCCACTGGAGACAGCCTTCCTGTTACTAAGCGGCCCCTGGGGATTTGCTACCTGATTTGCTCTTCGTCAGGTTGGCATCTCAGTGACAAGGCAATTGTAATTAGAATGAATAAAATGAGAGATGTGCCAACTCTCTGCTTATAATTCAGACTGTGACATTAAAGAAACATTGCAGTTTTATTATTTTTTTTTTTTTTAATTTTTAAGGAGTTACAAACAGCTAGTAGGTCTTTGCCTACTGGGATGACTTCCATAAAACTCAGAACTGTCTTGCTAAAGAAAGAAAATATGATGTGCTTGTTGTACTCCAGATGGTTATATGTTACCTTTTGGGATTTTACACTGTCTTTGGAAATTGTCTTACTTTTTCATGCTTGTTTTTGCAATGCACAGGCAATAAAGATTAGGGGTAAAGAGTAGACGTAAAAGAAGATTCCTGCTATCCTATTGTCTCTAAGCTTATTGTGCTGGGAAAGAGTTTGATGAAGGTAGTCTGGGCTGCAATAATAAAAACTGTAGCCACTTGAATATGGTGAGGAGTATGCCAAGGTGCGGGTGGGGGTGGGGGTGGTAGAAACCGATTGATTCTTGAACTGGGCCTTGACTTAACATAGAACTGGAACAAACTTTTCCCAAATTATGACAGCATGTTTTGATTTCTCTTTACATTGAAGACTAGGGATTATTTGGAAATCTGAAGGGGTTCCAGAAGGTGATTTATCAATGAGAATCTTGGAGATACTTGCAGTCTTAAAATTTAAAAAAGCCATTAAGCTGAAACGTTTAGCTTCTCTGTTTTTGTGTCTTATCTGAACTCTTCATAGAGACAGTGAAGAATTTCTCATTCTTTTTCTTCTATCATATTTGGAGATAAAATTACTATTTTGCTCTCTGCAAAATAAGATTCTCATTTATCATAATTGTACTGTGACTTTCCTTTTTTCCTCCTGGTTGATCTATGCTATGCTTTTGTACGACTCTCATTTGATGTGTGTGTGTGTGTGTGTGTGTGTGTGTTTCTCCTCCTCTCTTCTTTGCCAAATTCTATCCATCCTTAAAGCGCAACTCATGCTCCATCCATGCCAGTTTTAAATGTGTGTCTAGTATATACCCAAAGAAAAAATGTTGAGATGGTGGTAGGAGGCCTAAATCTAGAATTTAGGAGCAAAGTATGGGCTGGAAAAACAAATTATCAGCACATGAGTGATATTTGAAATAATGAGACTGGATAAGTTCACCAGACTGAAATAGGTTCTTCTTCACACCGTCATACCTGTGGTTCCTCTATCTCTCATCTGCACTTCTCAATCATTTTAGACTTGTCACCGCTTTTGAAGGGCGCTCAACCGTATGATAGACCAGTTGCTTAGTTTAAATGATGCCAGATAGATATTTTTTCTATAATGGAACCAATCAGACTGAAGATACAGGCAACTGAGTTTTAATATGGACCCATGCGGTGTGGTGACAGTTTTGGTCACCATTTCCCTACTTGAGAGAACACTCTGTAGTCAACCACCTTTCTTAGAGGCACTCAACACGGATTGCTATTCGTAGACATATTCAATCACTCTATTGAAGGGAGCCTTCATGCTGCAACATTTTATCTCAGGCAGTAAGTCAATCATCTGCCACACAGACTCAAAATGATTTGCTTTCCCAGCTGTCATAATACAGCTTTCATCAATGTTATTATTTTTTTCAGACAATTAAGATTACTTCTTTATACAAAGCAATAAAAATATTTAATATTTTTGTTAAAATTTTTGAAGGATTTTTAAAAATAAGAATCTCTGCTTTCCTCAATAGGTAACTATGAGAGTAGTTTCACACTTCCTTACTGTCTCAGAGTCCTCTTCATGAACAAAAATCATGGTTCTGGAAGGTCCAAATCCATACCCCTCTCCCTCTGGTGATGACAGTGTATTCTGAATCCCTGGGCCGTTCACTGCATGTTAGTAGTCCTGCCACCTTCCTCTGTTGTCTGCTGTTACCAGTCACTTCTCACCTTTATCAGTTTATCTCTTCTGCTTCTATTCTGCTACCTCCTCTTACATACAAGTCCAAGTAAGGGACTGAAGATACTCTATATCATTTCCCTTCAGCAGGATTAAGAGCATGGAAATTATTTCCCTTGCTTCTAAGAACCTTTGCTTAAAAACAAACAAACGAACAAACAAACAAAGATCCTCTTACAGCTTTTTCTTCAGGAATGGCAAAGTTGAAGAGCTGAGATTGTTCAGAATTACCTACTGGCAAGTGAGCCATTGATTTATCCGACACAATCATGAGTCTGCCTCCTTTTTAAAGGAGTTTTGTATATGTTATGTCATATCGAAACAACCCAGTTGCAAAACACACACACACACACACACACACACACACACACACATTCTAAAACTAAGTCCCAATTCATAAATGGCATAAATTGAGAAGGTCTCCTATTCATATTTTCATGGAAAGTAAACTTTCACCTTTGCCCAAGATAGTTCCCTACATCTGATATCTTTGAGATAAAATTTCTCAATGATATTTTTTAAAGTATTTCAGAGTTTACATGGCATACTATCTTCCTCTTACGTAGCAGTGTTTGAACAAAGTACCTGTCTTATTGATTCATTGAATGGGATAGTAACACCTATAAAACACTTTGAAGTAAATGAGAGTAACCCTCTGAAGCCAAATAGTTTCGACCCTACCAGTCAGCTGTATGACTTAGGGCACATAATTTATTTCTTTAAACCTCAGTTTCCTTATCTCTCACTGAGGGACAATTGTACCACAGCCTCACTGAGCTAAAATGGATACTCCGTTCATTTGCGCTACTGTTGAATCACAAGGTTAGTGAGTGGCAAGCCCATTAAAGTGCCGAGTATTAATTATTTAGACACCTTCATTTTGTGATAAAGGAATTTGGATTCCAGATGAGTTAAGTGAGCCCCATGTTTTTCTTTCTTTTCTTAGAAATGGATGCTTTGCCTAGATTATTTCCTTTAATTCTCACATTCTAAAGTATATGCTAATATTCTCATCTAAAGAATGGTCATTGAGACTCAGAAAATATATGTTAACTTTTCCAAAAAGACACAGATCTTAAGTTGCAGGCTTAAAATTCAAAGTCAATGCTTTATGTATGACTCAGAGCTGATGAGATTTCACTTGCTACCACACTCTTCCATTTATAGGGCAGGATGATCAGAAGTTTCGGGATTATGGAGGGAGAAATGTAAAAAGCATGTACTAGGATAAGATGGAGGGAAACTCTACCTCTTCCCCTTTCTAAAGTGAGGTGCTTCAGAATGCTTTTTAAGCACCAGAAGTACAGACTCCAATATTTAGTCACCAGCAGGAGAAATCCATCTCCTCAACCATCGAGTAAAAAGGTAGAAGTGCATGTTTCCTCATCAAGTGTGTCTTCTCCAACCTCCAACTAGATCCTTACCATCTAGCAGAAATAAAGTGGAGATACAGATAATTCTGTAAGGCCAAATAGACATTATTATGTAAGAAAATGCTAAACTTCATTTCAATGTATAATTCTGAACATAAGCACAAAGTGTGACTCTGAACCCAACATGTCACTCTCTCCGTTATGGTAACTGGGAAGATGTCTGTCTGGATTCTGAGACTGCACTTTTATGTACTTCATAGAATGCATTAAGAGAGGGCAGAAGTAGGGGCGCCTGGGTGGCTCAGTGGGTTAAAGCCTCTGCCTTCTGCTCAGGTCATGATCTCAGGGTCCTGGGATAGAGCCCCGCATTGGGCTCTCTGCTCAGCAGGGAGCCTGCTTCCTCCTCTCTCTCTGCCTGCCTCTCTGCCTACGTGTGATCTCTGTCTGCCAAATAAATAAATAAAATATTAAAAAAAAGAGAGAGAGAGAGGGCAGAAGTAAAAAGAAACCCAAACCCTATTTATAATAAAATAAATATCATTTATAAACATGCTTTGCATTTAGCTGTGAAAATGGAATATGAATAAAATGGAAAATTCTGAAAGACTAGATGATGGGACATCGCAGTGTGTCGCAATAGGGACTTCAAGTACTTTGGTTTTGAAAATTGCAGAGCAAAGTGTATGACTGAATTGGAAGGGTTTCATCCTTCCTGAAGGGTTTCATCCTTCCTGATGTATTTTCACTGAACCCCAGTCACACGCATCCGACTTTAATATTCCAGCCGTCAACCGCTGTCATTTAGGGGCAACTGTATTTGCCAACCCCACTCACAGAGGAGGGAAAATAAGTGGACAAAATCACTGGGCAGAGGGTGCATCAGAAACTGTATCATCAGGCCCCGGATTTCTCACTCTTCCTGGGTGATACTAAATGGTAGATCACAAGAAAAATAAGGAAACAACAAAACAGAGAACACTACCTCCAACTATTTATATTCTATCTAAATTTTGCTTTCCTTAATTATGAACTTTCTCATCAGTATTTCTTAATAATTGTAATTATCCCCCCCCAAGCTATCAGCATATAAACTTACAGATGGTACCAACCTCTCCAGCGCCTCTTTCATTGCTCTGAACTTCTGGAGCCCCTAGAGGAGTCTGGCTTATGGCTTTGTTTTGGCACCAATGAGTCTCCTCTCCTTTCTTCTTTGCAGTAGAAGTTGTTTCTTCTCTCACTCTCACTATCCCCCTTCCCACTGTGATATGTTAGTTTTGAATAGTAGGTACTGTGTCCTGTGATCCCTACTCCTCTCCCCAGCATGACTGTCATTTGCTAAATCCAGATGATTCTCTAGAAGTTATCAGGATCACCTGGGGAAAGACACCTCCACATGCACCTTGCATATGCCTGTTACTGATTTCCCATCTGAATGTAGAACATGCTGGAGACTTAGTTACTCAATTAAATATTTAGCACCTACTGCATCCTCTGCCTCCTGTGGTGTTCTTCAGAATATGAAACTGTTAAAGAAATGGCACCCATATTCAAGGAATTTCTCTATTGAGGAGATAAGGCCAGGACACATGGAAGAATGAATACACATTTACATACGAGTTGAACTGCAAAATGATGGAGATACAAATAGTAAAACTAGTTCCTAGCTGTCAAGTTAGAGTATCCTGATTTTGAACTATAAGTTCAGAGGAGGGGGGTTTCATATTTAGCTGAGGCAGGTAGAAAAAAACTTTAAAGATGAGTTAATTGGATATTGTGTTTAAAATCCCACATGTAATTTGAAGTTATCTTCAAAGCATTGACAAGCTGGGCTCAAATCACTTTTAGGTTTTGTGACATTTGTTGCACTTGTGGTTACTTTCCTTGGTTCTCTCCTGTTCATTTCCGTGGATAGCATTCATTCTAACCAAACATTTATTGAAAAGCAAATAGCATTTCAAACATAAAGGATTAGTCAAATAAAGTGTGATGTTGTTTTCTTGAGTCAATGTTTCAAAAACACAGAATTACTATATTTTCTGTGCTTTAGAATATGCTACTCCTTACATCCCCTCCCAACTTTGAAAAGGAGAGATGTGAGTTTATGGAATCAGTGAGTGGAGGCCTGATATCTCTAGCCATAAAAGCCAGACCAATGCATGGGGAAGAAATTGGATTAAAGTAGCATATCTCAGTTCCCGAGTCAATGAAATCACTTTCAAGATCACAATACACAATACATGCTTTGGCATCCATCTTCCAGTTCATTCAAAACAAGTCCTGTCCCTGGACATACTTTCCTAATTTCATAAGAAAGATGCATAAAATTAAAGGGAACATTGTACAGGAATTATAATACATTATTATATTAATAATTTCAAAAATTTTAATTGTACTTAACAATTATTATATATAATAGATTAATATTATAATGTTATATGTACAATGTAATATATACTATATATACAACATATTATATTATATTGTATATATTATAATATATAGTGATGTATACTATATATAATATTTTATATATAATATTATAATTAATATTATTTACTTATAATATTATATATTGTATATATATTATTATATATTACCAACTTATCTGTGAGTTTGGATTCCATGAAAGAAAGTAGGACCTGCTCTCTCTCTTTTTTCTCCATATGAAACAACTATACCTAATTCACCTTAAGTGACATTATCAGTTAGTTGTACATTAGTTTCATTTGAGAAATTCTGAATTCATAGGTCTGAAATCTCTTGTACTTTCTTCATTTGTGGAACAAAGTATATTATAAAACTAGCTCCTTTTAGGTTTCTGCCAGGGTTTCTTTGGAAACCCAAAAAGAAAATCAAACCTGCATCCTCTGGGTGCCTAGTGGGCCATGAGGGTCGAAGGGCTTATTAGTGATTCCATCACTTCCATCCATCATTCTCCGTGCACCATGGTGTGCACACCCACCAAGAGAACTTTAAAATAAGAAATAAAACTCAATGAACTCACATTCAATTAATATTAGTTATATTATTAATCCTTGCTGGTGCAAGGCGTATCAGGAGATAATTGACCTTGTCAGTGTTTCAAGCCTGTTGCATTGCTGTAGGATTTCTCACTCCCATCATGCTTAATTAGAATGCAATAAAACAAAAAAAGGGGGGGTCTTTTTTCTGCTTAACTATGGAATATTCACTTCCCTCCTCCATCTTCTCTCCAAGAAGGAGAATGGGGAACAGTGGCTATCATGGATATATAATCTTCTCAATTAATAAAATGAAACTACCACCATTGCTCCCCAGGGCATGACAAATGCACCTGTCTGCACAACCAGACGACTGATGTCTCTTACGTGCCCAGACAATTCTTTCTTTTTCTGTGTTTTCAAAGAAAACGTGATTTTAATTGGACTGTGAAAGAGGCACAGGTGGAGAGGAGGGGGTCTTGTCGATTTACTTTCATGTAAAACGTGATGTTTCCTGGCACTGATCAACTCGGTATCCAACTTGGTATCATATCTCTTTTTCAAATTTTCTGAAAGTCAATTGTCCTTTATTCTTCCTGGGTTCGTGTCTCTGCTTTTGCTGCTATTTCACATTTAACATGCAGGCCTTGAATTTCTACTTTTTAAATTTTCTCATCCCAGAATTTGTTAGATGACCACCCATTCAGCTTGGGATAAATTAATTTTGTGTTTCAAGACCAGGGATTGGCAGAATGATCCGAAAGGACGTTTTCAAATGAGAAAGTCCATGATTAATTTTGAGGAAGACAAAGGTAAATCTTTTGGAGTAGATGAATAATAAATCTCCCTGCTCAAAGCAGGGATCCCAACCATAGGTCTTCAAACAGTAGACCAACAGTCCACATCTTGTGCCTGCTCCTTTGCTAGCTCTGTGAGGCATTTCAACCAAACAGCTTACATTCGGAAAAAGACGTGACACCCTTAGTGAAACATTGCACACACACACACACACACACACACACATTGAAATATATGAACTAATCTTTATCTGAGAGTGTGTGAGCATGTTATTTGTGGAGTATGATTCAACAGTAGACAACAACCTCCTTAAATTTTGTTTGAACACGTATTTTATTATTCAATTCCCTGGTCACACAGAGACTTTCAGCAAAACCTAAAAATAGGTGTCGGGGGAAGTCAGAATAGTCTTAATTCTTCAACATATGCATATCTCATATTTACTATCTACAGCTATATAATTGAAAGCTCAGTGAAAATGCATAATCCACTTCCTCTGTGTATTAACTGAAAACAAAGAGAGATTATTGAATAATAACAATTATCATTATAAGTCTTTTACTTTGTGTCTTATACACATAGGAATTTCTTTCCTATTACGGCTGGTGTGCAAGTCGAGTATGTCATTTAACACAATAGGAATTTAGTGAATATCCCCTTTGTGGCCAGTCCTATGATTTTTGTTTTGTTTTGATATGTTTGGCTTGGTCAGTTGTGATTGTTTTGGATTAAAAAAGCTTAAAGTTGGTGTCTTGGATCACAAAGCATGATGAAAGATGGACAAGGAGAAATACTTGATCTGTCACAATTAAGTGTCAGAAAGTAATCAGGTCAATGTCAGGGGCTGGGAAAATAAATGAATTCAGCACAGTTCTCTGATAGATACAAGGGGAATTGTGTCACCTTTAGGCTGAATGTTCTCAAATCAGCTACTCTCAAATCAGCTACTACCCCAGCCTGGCCAAGCCCCATGGATTTAGAAGGCCTTTTTTGAGAATTGATGAGGTAGTCTCTCATAGTGATGTATGTTTTCTGGGAGGGCAACTTTTTTTCAAATATTTTTTTGCTCACCAGAAATATTTATCAAGTGCTCCGTGTGTTTGCAGATGCTTTTTTAGTGGCTGGAGTTACCTTGTGAATAAAACAAAGCTGTACCCTCCTACCACTTACATTCTAGTCAAGAGGGAATGAAAATAATAGAAGAAATTAATATATGCATATATATCAAGCCCTCAGGCCCCTCTTTCTATTCCACGGTTGCTTTGTTAAGAGTGGACCAGGGTCTTGCTCAGAGGATCCCTAACTTTCCAACGTCACTTGTTGGTAGGATAAAAACCTCAAGCAAATTATCCTATAATTTAGAAAATTCACAAAGAAGATATAGAGAGAAAAGTGCATAAATACATCCAAGGTACAATGTAAAATATTCAAACATCTGAATGCACCAATAAGGCAGCAAGTGCTAACAACAGTATGGAAAGGAAAAGAACACGAAGATTGGGATGATTTAAACAGATTCCTTGGGGAAGATAAGAATTACAATGGAACAAGTTCACACTGGGTTTCCCTGTACACACAACCAAGTTCATGACATACTCAGATTTTTCAAACCCTGTTCTCATAACAGTATAGATACAATTGAGAGATAATTAGAGTCAGGCAAATTTTTCCAGTTCTTCTTATACTATTTAATCAGGCCTGATTCCTAGAATTGCAAACTGACATTACTACATGCCCATATGTGTGCACACTTGAGATTGGTTCTGCTTCACAGGTTGTTCTGGAAGGTCTGTCATGCTGAACACTATGGCTTTCCTAGTTTTGCTCATAACTTGCTTTCTCTACTGGGAACTCATAACTACTGCATCAGTGCTACTGAGTTCAGTTATTTTTTATTGCCTCATTATTATTATTATTGATTATTATGACTTAAAATTTATAGAGTGAAAACAATATGCTACATACTATTAGAGGCAGCATCAGATGACCATGGATTTAACAGCACTACACAGGTCTTTATAAATAGTGTCTCAGGCCATGGATAACATGCTGCCATCAGCATGCTCTCCAGCTGGGAAATCTTACAATCATTGCAAAAGTATATGGTCATTCCAAAACCTTTCCCAAGTGGTTGCAGCAAGAACATGACCAGCTCCTGGGGATCCAGAGAAAGTCAGTCTTAGACTAGAGTCTCATTGATCTGCTCAGACAGCAGAGGTAGAAGAAAAGAGGGTAATTGTTCATGGGATTTGCTATACATTATTGAATATGTTTTGTTTCAAATTATTTTGTTTTTCTGATCATATAAGTAACGAGTATTAGCAAATTTGGAAATAGAAATTATGTAAGATGATGTTGCCAAAAAAAGTTAATACTTGTATGTTTTTGCCTTTAAAAAAATATAAACATGTATACTGTTTGCATCTACATGTAAATATCAATCAAGATTGGACAGTCTTATATTTATAATTTTATATCTTGTTTTATTTTTGCCTATTATTGTGAGCTTTTTCAATACCATTAATTATTTTTAAAACATATTAGTAAAAGCATGATTGTTCATCAAAAGTATACATCAAAATGTATATAAACAACCCCTTTCTATTAGATGTTGAAGTTGTTCCGAAATTGTATGGTAGTATATATAAACCTCAGATAAGCATTCTCATCTATCAAGTCTTGCCTTTATATTTTGTGTATCCTGGGTTGAATTCTTAGAAGTGAAATAATACACTGGCAAGTTTCTGCTATGAAGCAATCTACATTGAGACCCTCCAGTGGATTATGATTACGACTGTTTCCCCATAGCCTCACTAGGATTGAGTCATAGAATTTAAAAGCTAGGAAGGACTTCAGAACTCCAGTGCCACCCCTTTTATTTTACAGATTTGACCAATGAGAGAGCAGAGACTTACTGAGGTCACACTGACTCAAGGTCCATGAAGTCACCTACTCTGTCTTGTAATTAAGAACTCTGCCTTTGCCTGGGTTTCCAACCTGGCTCCAGGTTGTGTGACTTGGGTCAATTTCCTTACTAATTTATGTCTCAGTTTTCTTACCATAATTTCCAAGGTTGTTTTAAGAATGGAATAAGAAATTAAAATTAGAAGCATGTAAATATTCTAAACATCAAAGTGTTGATAGTGAGTGAACTGGTAATGTGTTATGACATTAAATATTAGTTATTATTTAGAAGGTGAGAGAGAAAGAAAGCCTTTTTCTATCTTGATGTCTGGAAAGACAGGCTAAATCACGACATTTAAGTACCCCTCTGTTCTGGAAATGGTTTCTTTAGATGACTTTGTAATTTATTGTTTGTCATGGCCTTTTTAACCATATAACCATAACCATAACATTTACATATAAAATGCTTAACAGAGTCCCTGATATATTGCAAAGGTTCAAAATATTTAGCTATTATTAATATCGGCCATGACTTCTGACATGCCAACTAATGTTCTACTTGTATAAGGAACCACAGGAACTAGGATTTACTGACGATCGAGGACTGTTCTCTGAGGATGTGACATGGGAAGGTCAAGAGGGAAGCATCCAGGAACACCTGTCATGCCAACTCAGCAGCCCTTCCTTTATGCTCTTTAACATTTCCCTGTCATTTCTTCATCTTTTCATAGTCCATTCTGTGCACTGGCTGCTGCATAAAAACTACTTGTTGTTGTTGTTATTATATTGTTTTACGTTGTGTTCTCAGTATCTCTCAAAACCCAACCATTTCCCCCCAAACTGCGGTTGTGTTGTTTGCTCAAATTTAAGTATTTTGTATGTCCAAGAAAAATCATGAATTCTGTCTTACGCCCTTCCTCCAAAGTAAATTTAAATCATCAGAATGCAAATCCATACAAGCGATGTACATATGACTCTTACCTACTTCCCAGTACACGCACACATTTCAGGTCAAGTCACTGGCTCAGTCAGCATATATGATTATTCTGGTATCAAGATTTGAGACAGATCTGAAAGTTTCAAAGCTCCCAAAATATTATCTGCCTTACTTACAATCCCTCCTCTGTGCTGCCTCATCTGAACCCTCCTCGCAAAAATGCCCTATGGTTCAGGCCTTTGCTGAGCTTTCACCTCATAAATATTCTTGCCCAGGACTGATTTTCCCTTGTCTTTTGGTCCCTCTCTTTGTCAGGATAAAATTGATTAACTAATTAGTAATAAGATATTAATGTCTAATAATATATTTGCATTTTAATAAGAAACATTAATGCCTTAACTAAAGGGGATGTCTAATGATGGACATTTTATAATTTTGCCATACTGGTAGAGGAGATATGTTTGAATAGAGAACCATCTGACTGTTCTCAAATTATAACCCTATTTGATTAAGCATGTGTTAAATAGAGCCATAAGAAAAAAAAAATCAAGTCAGCATCTCATAGAAACCTCTTGCTCTGTGCAATACATACTAAATAAGAGAGAACTTTGTATCCTACTCTTTCCAGCCATATATACAACAGGTAGAGATACCAGCGGCTCGTGTTTTTTGTATCATTGTAAGACAGTATGGTCCTCCCACCATCTCAAAATTTAAAAATTCAGATTTGGGGAAATCAAGTTTGAAAAAACTACTTATCCGTGATTCGTATAATTGCACCCCTGTTACGGATGGTCTGAGTGCTTAGAGCATCTTTTTTTGTGAAAATTCCCAGTGACTTTAAGAATACTTGGAGGAAAATATGTTTGTGGAAAATATATAACCAATTTTTTGAGCACAGTGAAAGAATACTTTCCTTATCCTTCTCTTTGCCTTCTTCTAGCACTGAGAGCCAAATGTTCTTGAGTGCACACAATGGTTCTCAATCTTAAAAAAAATACAAATTACATTTCACTGTGGCTCAAATGAAATTGTCTGATTTTCTTCATATTCCCCTGGTTTTTTTTAAGTTTGCTCCATCTAAAGATAGAAATATAATAAGATGGTAATTATCTACTACATGGTGAACAGTAGATAACCAGATATAAGAAAAAGCAACAAAGCAGGTAACAGATCTGTGTAGCAATGGGTAATCTCATACTGATCATGGGAATTGTATTGTTGTGCTGTCAAAATGCATTCAGTTCAAACACTATCCTCAGGAACTATACAACTGTAAATAAAAGCAACTTGGAGTAATTTAAGCATCCTAAAGCTTATTTTCACATATTTCTTTCTTTGTGACATAAAGACACATAAAGGATATATCAAAACTCACCATGGATTCATCCCTGAGCATGGCAACTCATGTCGATCTCCATCCCCTTTGACACTCTGGAGTACTTCATGCTTGCATTAGTTAGCTGTCCCAGGGAGAAATGAGTTATGACACAGTTTCTGCATTTCCATAGGGCCTAGAACAGTTCTGGAAATGGAGTCAATATTCAGTCATTTCTTTACTTATAATTCAGTCCCCTGACAACTTCCAATTACAAATAGTTCTTCCTGAGGTTATCAACAATTCAATGTGATTGGGCCACTGGGAAGTTGAAGTTCTTACCTAAACAAACAAACAAACAAACAAACAAACAAAACCTGTACATTCAAACAGAGGTGATTCACCAGTCCATTTATGTTTTGTTTTGTTTCCCATCACTTGTTAATTTCTTTTGGCCTATTTCTCCAATATTCTTCCTCTCAAAGGACAAAAGAAGTAGTTTATGGGCTCTTAAGCAAAGTGAATTGGGGAAACATAAATTCCAGGTAATCAGAAATATAAGCTTTCTGGATGATGTAATTAGATCGATGCTATAATAAGCCTCACCCCCAAATAATACTGGCCTCACTCAAGTTATGACGCTAAAAAAATCCTCTATTTCCTATTACTTATAAATTTAAATATCCTATTACTGTGATTTTTATTATCAGAAGGAGGTCATATATCATTAAGAAATATACTAGAAATAACTCATTTATCATATCATCTCTAAAATAGGATAAAACTCCTATGGGTAAAAGGAAAACTAGTTTTGGAAAGAAATCAAATTGGACAGGAAAACCTTAATTAAAGATGAAAACAGGGTCAGGGAAAATAGGGAATCTATAGGTTACCCATCTTGATAATATTGTTGAATACTGTATCTGGTACATAGTAAGTACCAAATTAATATTTGTTGAATAAGTAAATACATGCATCATCCACATAAAAGCATCAAAGTACTAACTGTCCAGACACTGGTATATTTAACAAGGAAAAAAAGCTATTAAAGAAGGAACAGAGGCTGCCCTCTCCCCCCCAAAAAATTAGCAATTTTACCATTTTACCTGGAGCTAGAGCTTACTTCAAATAATGCCCAAATGTGGGCATTTTTGTATTATCTGTGTACTTAATTTGTCCAGATTCACAATTTTGTTCTATTACCACAAGTTAATAGAAAGTAACTCTATCTGGGGCTCCTAATATAAAATTCTATAGTATGGAGTATTTCCAAATTTCTTTGTATTGTTCCGTGTGTATTGTTATGCTAAATAGGCAATTGCATGTTTTGTTTTCCTATAGCCTTGCCATTTTCATTGTATTCCAAAAAATATAGCCCATAAGAAGGAAATCATTTGGTTATGAAAGTGTAAAAAAAGAGTATTACCAAATTTGCTAGAGAATGTGGAATTTTTTGTTAATAATGGAATTTTAAGTATGTAACTCAAATTGAAACATTTCTATGTTCTTTTTCCTTTGAAGTGTAAATGTATTTAATGCAGCAGAAATCAATATGTGTGTTTTCTTTGTTCCTTTTAAATCAAGTCTAGTTCTGATAACAGGATATGCACTGGCACCCCTGGGGATGCGGGTGTCCTCTGTAGAGCAAACAGGAGGTGCAGAACTCCAGGGCCCAGCCCTGTAAGCAACACTGGCAGGCTGGTGCCTCCTGTTTCATGGAGACCCTCCCCTCCAAATATATGAGCTATAACAACATCTGAAGAAATATTTTGATCTGTGGTCTTGGATTTTAAAAAAATATATTTGGAATTTTAGAAATGATTATATTATTAGATTGCTAGGGGAATCACATTCTAGATTTCACTAGGTAAAAATCAATAGAGTACATGTCTTCTGGAAATCCATTAGTATATGTGGTTAATTGTACTCCAGCTTCTCCCCTTTTGAAACTGCTCAACTTAAATTAATTCCCACAGTGCTTCATTTGGTTTCTTCCAGTAGTTCTTAACCCAGGACAATCCTGCCCTCTTCCTCTTAAGGACATTTGGCAATGTCTGGAGACAGTTTCAGTTGTCACCTTCATGGAGCTTCTAGGCTAGTGTACTGACGACAGTGTGTCTTCAGCCTTCATTCCAATACTCTACTCCAGTCATTCTTGCACCCTCTGTGTCCTAAGCTGTCAGCTGCCTACTACCCTTTCTTATCCCTTCTTACTACTGCACATGTCCTGTTCCCATGTGACTTTGCATCTCCTACCTGTCAGCCCCATTAATGCAAACCTTTTGTGGAAAAACCTGCCACGCCCTTAATTCTTATTCAAACTGCTATAGCATTAAGTTTTTCAGGATGCATTTCTTCTCCAGTATTTATGCTGTAAATTTTATCTCACCAATTAGATTGTAAACGTCTAAAAATGGTGGTCAAGATTTATGCCTTTTTGTAACCTTTAGATTAACTGACATTTTGTTTTGAGTGATAGGGTTTATTAATTTTATAAAAATAATTATACCTATGGTTTATTGAGAACTTACTAAGTGTAAACTGCTAAAATTTAATATATACCATCCTGTTTAATAATTTTGACAGTATTGTGAGATACTACCCATGCATACCCCTTTTAACAGGTAGGGAAATTGAAACATGAAGGTACATAATTTCTTCAATATGACTTTGATAGTACATGGTTGTGAACTCAGCTCTGTCTAATCACAAAGAGTCATGAATATGATGCTACGGATAATAACAGCAACAGCAAAGATAGATGTTATGGTAGACTGATAATTGTTTCTAAAGATGTCAGGGCTTGAGCTCTGCAAAGTGTGTATGTTACCTTATTTGGAAAAATAATCTTTGCACATGTGATTAAGTAGAAGTTCTTGAGATTAAGAGATCATTCTGGATTATCCTGGTGAAGCCTAAATGAAATCACAAGTGTCTGTATAAGAGAGACACAGAGAGATTTGACATACAGACAGAAGAGGAGAAAGTAATGGGACTACAGAGACTAAGTTTGGAGTTTATGCAGGCACAAGCCATGGATTGCCAGAAGCCACCAAAAGGCAAGGAAAGCATTTTCTAGAAGATCCAGAGGAAGTGTGGCTCTGCTGACTCTTGATTTTGTACCACTGATACCGATTTCAGGCTTTTGGGCTCCAGAACGGTGAGAGAAAAAAAAAAAATTCTGTTGTTTTTAAGCCACCAACTTTTTGGTGATTTGTTACAGCAACCCCAGGAAACAAATGCATCTATCATATGTCACATGCCTGCTTTGTGTCAGTCTAACAAGATCATAAGAATACGAGTCTAAAGCCCAAGGTGCAATTTCTCATGAGATCCGGAGAAGTAAAATTCATGGATTTTTGTTGTTGTACTTGTTACATTCAAACTTCAGAAACTAGAAAAGCCTTCTAAATACTCAATTTTCCCTTTACAGCCATTAATATATAATCTTTCCCTGTCTTTCAACTTCCTGATCCATTCAGTGTCTATAAAGTAGTAGGTTTCATGCCTCTTCCACACTTGACCCTTAAACAGGACTTTTTATGTGCCTTCAATTTTTCAAGACTTTATAATATCCCCTTTAATTCTGTTATACTTATTTGTCACATAAGCTCTCTTCATCCTGTTTCAGTAACATACCAAAAATTAACATATTTATTCGGCACAAACTATAAACAAGGGACTATTCAACCTCCTCTTGTCAGAGAAGCACACATGGGCTTGTCCCTGAGAATCTTAGAGTTTGTCTGGGGAGATACAGGATAAGCATACAACAAGAATTAGTTGAGTTACAATTCAAGACTGCTACAGAACACATGGTGTGATTAATTAGCGAATGATTCATATAGGCAGCAACTGGAGTAACTTTCCGAAGATCACTGAAGCACATTGCCTCACTTCTGAACCCTTCCTCAACTGGAATTCTAAACCGTCTGTTTTCAGATAGCAACATCCCCAAATGTCGAGGTAATTACGATCTTATGACCATTTTAATGCATGTTTATGTCCACCAATTGTGAGAAGCACTTGGTTTCTATAAATGCTTTCACTCTGAAGTCATGTGTTATATTGCATAAGCTATCCCAGAACTTAGCCCTTCCTTAAATTGCCTCAACAAGTGCAATTCAGGACCCTGGACATGCTTTTTTTTTCCCCCCATATCCCTTGTACGCAAAATGTGTAGTCACATACATTGAAGATGACTCTCAAAAATTGAAAATTTAATGTAATTAAAGGATGGCAACATATCTTGTCAGTAATAGCGTGGAGCAATTTGGTGACCCATTTATGTTCCATATAGAATTAAAAGTAGAAAATCCTCCTCACGAGAGCTGAGTCTTACTGATAAAGGAGGATTCATTAAGAATTATTTAACCATGCTCATAATGGGAACCATGCCGTGGTACGGCTTAAGAGAAAATGGTTTTAACAGACCAGCTAGCGTCTTAAAAAGAAAGAAAGAAAGAATGAAGAAGGAGCTACACTTCAGTAAGATCTTCAGGAAATCAGCTAGAATTTCAATAGCACTTTTCTGAATAGGAATCGGTGGTCTCTCACACTGGTGTTTACCCCACCGTTTAGGCATGAAAGCCACCTTTCTGAGGTAGCCATGTGAAGGAGAAATAGAGATGGCAGAAGCCAGGCAGAGCACAAAGGAGCAACAGGAAACCCTTTAACTAAAGAATAAAAACACTCAATTGACAGGCTAAAAGAGGGAGGAGTGTCAGGGGAGTAGAAAGGGCAGGAGATATAGAGCTATGTGGTGAAAATAGTCAAATGATTTCCAGCCACCTCAGATAGGCCTTGCTCCTTCATCTCTCTTGGGATTCATATATGTATACATACATATGTGTATATATGTGTATATGTATATATATATGTGTGTGTGTGTATATACACATATATACATGTGAGATATATATATCCACATATACATACACACACACATACACACATTACATATTTGTAAATATACATTTCTATCTATAGATCTATATCTATATTTTTACTCATTTACCAGTTACCATTTCCAGTGTTCTTATTACTTTGTATAGATTCATATCTCCTTTGGTTAGTCTTTCCCCTGTCTGTGAAGGATTTCCTTTAACATTTTTGTAGTGCTGGTTGGTTGCTGATAAATTCTTTCAACTTTTAGTGTGATCTTTATTTTTGAAGTTTCTTTTTCTCTTCTGGATGCTTTAAAATTTTTATCTTTATCAGTGGCTTTGAGCAGATTGTGGTATGCCTTTAGTGCAGTTTACTTCAGGTATCCTTTTCTTGGGGCTCATTGAGATTTTCAGATTGGTAGGTATACAGTTCTCAACAAATATGGAAAGATTTTGGCCATTATATCTTGATTATTTTTTTCTACCCATCTCTCTCTCTCTCTCTCTCTCTCTTTTTCTTTCTTTCCTTGTCTCTCTCTGTCTCTTCTCCTCTTCCACTCTTTTGGCAAAGAGAACTCTAATTACATGTTTATAAAGCCCCTTGATGTAGTCTCAAAACATGCATTCTCTCTCTTTCTAAATATGTATTTTTTGACAGGGAACACATGTACTTTATTGCTTATGTTGCATATTCAAAAAAATATGATAAATCCCATATTGATTGATTTTGAGAGGGAGAGTGAGGGGAGAGGGATGGAGAGAATCTTAAGGAGGCTCCACACCTAGCCTCCAAGGGGGGCTCAGTCTCACAACCCTGAGATCATGACCTGAGTTAAAATCAAGAGTCGGATGCTTAACTGACTGAGCCACACAGGTGCATAAATAAACTCCATTTTAAAAATGTAAGTTACATAAAAGTTATGTAAAACCATCTGTGCAGATTTTGTATTATTTTTAAATTCCTATTGGCTGATAAAAGTATTTCCACTACAGAACTGGAGCTTTCTAGAAATGCACATTATTAATTTTTTGCATGCAGAATACCTGAAACCTTATTATATCTTACCTCCTGGTACAGGTCAAATGCTCAGATTTGCAAAAAACTTATCCATTTCAGACATGGTAGTTATCACTTATAAGAGTTTTGTTTCAGTCAGTTTTAATACATTTCAATCCTCTGCTTATATTTTAAAGATGTGGAATACAGTTAGAAGAACCGTTTTAATGTCTTTGTCTGATAATCCCAATATCTATGTTAGTTTGTAGTCAAATTTTACCTGGTTAGATGCTCGAAATTTTTATAATCTTACAAATTTTTTTTTTTTTTAGCTTTGTTCTAGAATGCACTTAAGTTATTTAGAAACAGTTTGATGCTTTCAGGTCTGATTCTTCTATCATTTGTTGAGGTGGGTCTAGAGCAGTGCTCAGTCTAGACCTAATTATTTCCCAATTCTGAGGCAAGAACTTCTTGACTGAGAAAAAAAGAAACCTTATAATTTATGGCCATTCAGTCTGTCTAATGGGAATAGCACTCTTCCCAGACATGGCTAACTGCTGGCACTGTTTCCTCTAATTCTTTCAGTTGATTTTTACCCTAGTCTCAAATATTTTCCTCAGGTAGTTGTGCTTATTAGTACTCTGCTAATGACTTGAAAGTAACTTTCCACAAATCTCTAACATTCTCCCTCTACATAATCTTTCCTCTCTGGTACTCTCTGGTAATTCCTCTCTGGTACTACTCTGGTAGCTAGAACTGTTAGTTCTAGCTGCCCTTGTCACCCTGGCATGTTTAGCTCCATCTCCTCAAGTGAGTAAGGGTACTGGACTCTGCCTGGATGCTCTATAGACTAGAAATGCTCATGGCAGTAGGCTGGGGAAATCTTATGCCTCACTTTGTGTCCTATCTCTCAGAGATAACTCTCCTTTACTACTTGAATGTTCTGTGTGTTGAAAATTGTTTTTAAATATGCTTTGTCATTTATTCATAGCTTCTGGAAGAGGTCAAATATGGCTCTGTTACTCCATCTTGGGCAGAAGCAGAAGTCTAAAACAATTAGCACTGTTATTGAAGCAACCCAGAAAAGTGTTTGGGGGCTGGTGGTGGTAGTGGTGGTTGGGAGATTGAAACTTCAGAGGGAAGAACAAGGCTAAGTTGTTCATGAAATCTTTGCATTCATAAATGTGAGAGGATCAGAGATGAGAAAGTTCTGATGCAAGTATTATTATTTATATCATGACCTATTGTTTACCATATGAGGCCTCAACTTCCTTATCTCACATGAATTCCTTCCCACATTTTATACCTTGACATTACAATGGAGAGTAATAAGGGCGCACTGGTGTAGGTAAATTAATAACATATCTGCTTTATTGAGTCTGCCAACAAATGAGTGGCAGGATTGGTAATGAATAAATAACTGTATGAACTAAGAATTGTTTATTATATATTTCAGTTACTTTGCTGGATATTCTCTATTTTCCCCTCTGGACTTACCAGCTGCTCTTCTCACTCTGCTTGGTGTTCAGGGAAGTTGACCTCTACTGAATGGATCAACCGCTGTCTTATCCTCTGGTTTCTGGTTGGTTTGGAGCCATGGGAAGAACCAGCGGAAGACCAAGATGAGAGAGGAATTGGGGTATTTATTCCCCAGCTTGCTTTTTACAAGGGCACTGGTATGTAGTAACTGCATTCCTCTTGAAAACTGTTCATAGCTCATGTCTGATATACCACCGCCTAAGAACAGTGTAGCTCTAAAAACAGTGTAGCTCTCACTCCCTCAGCTTCGTGCTTTCAGCTTAGGCCTCTTACTGGCTGCTGTTGCTACCTGCAGGGAGCTTCACTGCCTCGCCATTGTCACCTAATTCTGCCTAGGCCTTTAAAAATGGTCTTTAAAATCTCTTCAGTTACCCTTCTGTGTATGCCATTTGTTTTCTTGAAGGGACCTGGACTAGAACAGGTATGAAATAATTTTCTTGCTTTGATCTGTTTGCCAGGTCTGGGGTCAATCAGTAAAACATATTTAAAAATAGATAACGAAAATAATGGGATTCTAAAAATAAAAAATAATGCTGTACTAACGTAAAAGCCTGGTTTTAACACTGTACTTACATAAGGTGTTATAATTGGGGAGAATGGAGAGAAGCTACATAGCAACTCTCTTATTTTTGAAATGTTGAATTTTTCAAAATAAAATCTATTAATATAAAAATTTTAAAAAGTAATAAAAATATATACGATCTTTTCACATGTAATTATATTAAAAATTCACATATTTAAAAATAAACTAACAAGTAGATCTGTTGCTGCTACTTGACACTTACAGATAAAATTTAGCTTTCCTACAGGCTAGTTTGATCAACCTAGAAGAAGATTCTAAAAGTAAATTAAATACTTCTTCCATAACTAAAATCTTTGATTTAGAAATTTATTTATTTAGAAAATGTGACTGTATATTTTCTCCTGTCTTCATTACATCATATATGATTTTCATTCTTCCTCTTTTTTTGTAATCCCATGGTCCTATTTCTTTTTTTGTTTATATATTATAGTATAAAAAGAACCTGTCTCTCTATCTACATATCTCCAAGGATTAACTTAATGACCACCTTCAATAAGTTTTCTGTACCAGAACATCACACATCTGCTATTTCAATGGATTCAGTTTAGGTTAGAATCATATATAGCCAAAAAGCATCATCTACTTTACCCATGTGTTTTGTAGACAGCATAAGTCTATTGAGGAAAAATATTATCCCTTTTAGTTCTTTTGTAGAACATCTCTGGGCTTCTGTTGAAGTGAATTCAATTCAATTTCTGAAAAGAGTATATGCCTGGGCAGAGTTACAAACCCAGATTCATATTTCTATTCTTCTACTAAATAACTGTGTGATCTTGGGTAACTCATTTTCAGGCCTTTCTATAAAATGAATGCATTAAATCAGATTATCTCCAAGGTCTCTTTTAGTTCTGCAGTGGCACAGTTTTCACTGTAAATATAAGGTGGTAACAGAGAAGTAGAATCATATGGCATCCTTTATATATTGAACTCCCTTTTCCCTGAAATCCTCAAAGAATATTCATCAGTCTACTCTAAGCTGAAAGCTCATGGTTTTGATCTTGAATATTTAGAATTTTATTATGGATAAATAGCCCCAAACTGGTAAGCTTATTTGAAACTCTGGAAACCATTAGTAGCTAAACCTCTCGGGTTTGCAAAATTGGGCAGTAAATTGTGTGACAAGGGGTTTTCTCTTGAGATTTCCTGTGTTTGCTGCTTCTGGCAGGTTGGAATTAGAGTGAGAAAAGCCAGTTTTGTGATACCTTGTTACTGCTGCTCCCAGGTGGAGTTCAGAAGTGTAGACACAATGACAAAGGTGATGAAAACATAATAACAACAAAAGAAGAATTTAATCAAATTTTATCGGCTTTCTAAAAGCTTGCAGGTCTAGCTCTACTGGTACCTTTATTTATTTGTATATTGCATTTGTAAAATGACTCTCTCCTTGGGGAGGAGGAGGGAGTTATGTAATTACTAGTTGAAAATTACTAGATCTGTACCAGCGAAGCAAAATATGGTCTTGGATGCTAAGTGGAGGCAAAATATAATATTAAAGGGGGATATCATTAACTTCCTTTAGTTAATATCCTGAAAATCAGGTATCAAACCCATTACTTTTTTTATCCTCTAGTCATACTCATTCATGTAAATTTGGATTTGATTCTCTTGACTCAGTATTTTCTAGCATCTTTCAGCTAAGCTCACTTTTAGCTCCATTCAAGGTCTCACCTTGTCCCCTGACCAGGTAAAACTAAATGAATTCCCAAAGATGTGCTCTTATAGTCCAATGGTTAGAACAGGACTTTATCCATACACTCATTCCTAAAATGATTATGTCTTCATCTGATCAAAGCGGAAGATGAAACTTTCGTACTGGTCCTTATTACTATGCACTGAAACTTTTTCTTTTTCTTCTTCCTCCTCCTCCTCCTTCTTCTAGAGCTGAAGTCTAGCTGTCAATCATCTGCAGGTCTCTTGACTATGGGAATATCTTAGCATTACTGGTCTTCAGTTTACTGTTCTAAATATTGCTGACACTAGTCCCCTGCCCATGTGCTCCGTGTACCTAGGAAGTCTTCCATGCCACTTTGATCTGTATCACCTAACACACAGCATAGCTGCCAAATTCATCCTCAGTTCTTTTCCTTTCTTGGGTGATAGGTTTTGTTCCTGGACTTAATTGATACTCCTTTTCTTCACTATCTTTTCCATTTTGATTCTTGTGCCCCCTCCCCTTGTGCTTTGAGCCCAAGAAAGAATTTATTATCATCTCCATCCTTTATGCCCCTATTATGGCCCATCCCTGCTGGAAAACCATTTCCTATGGTTATATCATTTCAATCATTGCATTTGTGCAAAGACCAATATATTACTTTGCACTTTTTGTGCATGTTTTGTCCTCTGGTTCATGTATGTATATCTTCCAAGCAAAATAAAAAATTCTTGAGGTCTGGGGTTATGTTTTTCATCTCTTCAGTCATCTAGGGTGTTATTATATCTAGCATGCCATTAGTGCTTAGTAAAAAGTCCCAGCGTGACTTTTAGATATGAAATATTTGAATGATTTAATGTGGGTTATAGATTTTATTTAGAAAATATATGGTTGTATATATTTATCTCCCGTTTAGTTCAACAAATATTTATTGAGTAACTAAGACAGTGTCTTATACATAGTAAACCTTCAATAAATATTTAGGTAGAATAATGTCCCCAATATTAGTGACTTATCTGCATTAGCAAAGGAGCCTTAGCAGAAGAAGAGGGAATAAATAACTTCTTAAGCATTTTCTGGTTTGTTAATCACAGTTCTGTACATTTGGTTTTAGAGTGGATTGCATTAAAATAATGCAGAAGCTCATTTGAAAAGCTGATAAAATATTCCATTGCCAAAGTTGGCATTTCATTGAACTTAAGATCATTATAGAAATTAGGGAGTAGGGAATGAGCCTTTGTGAGGCTCACCCAGTCTGTTTATATCCCTCTCTGGACCTTGAATGGACATTTCTTGAGTAGATCCTCAGTAAGAAGCTGAATGGATCCAACTTCAGAATGATTTTGTACAGTCTCATAATGGAATGGATAGTGAGGATGTAGTGATTATTTCATCATGCAGAATATGCCCATTAAAAAGTAAAATGTAAGGACTAAACTGCAGCTCTTAAAGAAGATATACTAATGACAAATAAATACATGAAAAGATAGTCAACATCAGTACCATTAGGAAAATTCAAAAACCCACAATAAGACACCACCACACAAATAGTAGATTGGAAAAAGGAAAATAAACTTGATAACACCAAATACTAGGAAAGATGTAGAACAGGAAAGTGAGAATGCAAAATGGTACAGTCAGTTTGGAAGATAATTTCTCACAAAGTATACATTTACATATGACTAGACAATCCAACCTTAAGAATTTACTCAAGAGAAATGACACCATATGTTCATACAACAACCTGTACATGAATGTTTATATAAGCAGTTTTATTCATGATTGTGAAAGACTAGAAACAACACAAATGCCCTTAAACTGATAGATAAATGAACTGAACTGTACTACAATCATACAATGGAATATTACTTATCAACAAAAAGGAACAAGCTGCTGATACATACAGTATCGCACATGAATCTCAAAGGCACTATGCTAAGTTAAAGAAGCCAACTCCATAGGCTGTATGATACCATGTACATGACATTCTGAAAAGTCAAAATTATAGAAACAAAACAATGCAGTGGTTACCAGTGACACAATTAGAGAGGAGTTGACTAGAAAGGGGCAACATGAAAGAATCATTCTGGTTGATGGAGTTACCAACTATCCTAATTGGGGTGGTAGTTTCATGGCTAGAAATACTTATGAAAACTCAGAAATATATACCAAAAAGGTTAGGTTTTACTACGTGTATTTTTTTTTTTTAAATATGAGGTGAGTTCTTTGAGTTCTATTAAGTAGTCAAATGGGAATACATCAGTGGAAACTAACTGACTTGATATGCTCTTTGGAATTGGAGACAAGTAACCACAAGCTCAAGTACAGCCTCTGAAATCTAGTTTTTTAAAAAATTCTATTATTTTATCAACCTTTAAGGAAAAAGAGTTGATATGCAGTTGAAGTCTTTCCAATTTGGGTGTCAAGGCAGGTAACTACTTGGGGATTAGAAGCAATAAGACGTTATGTTCTCCCAGTATTTCTCAATCTCCTATGAACTTTGAATTTAATTTTTCTAGAAGTGTCACCTCTTCCCTGGATACAGAAGAGCTCCCCCAACCTATTTGTATACATATTGTATACAAGACATATGTGTATACATATATATATATGCATATATATATACATATATGTATATATATACATATATATGTATATATGTATACATATTGTCTTGCTTCTGTAATAATATTGTTAGGCTGATATTATTATCTCCATTTTGTAGATAAAGAAGATGGATTTCAGATCAATTTATTGACTTATCAAAGGGGTCCAACACTTAGATGTCATAGACTTACAGAAAATGGAAGTTATAAAAAAGTAAAAAAAAAAAAAAAGTAATGTCCTCATTTTAAAGAATCTGATTCATAGAACTATTATGTAAAATTAAGTATTGAACACAGTATCATATTTGAATTTTTATTTATAGCAACAGTGAAGGAAATGATAAAATTTAAACTACTCATAATCACAGAAATCTAATTCTGATAACGTTTCATTCTTCTTTGTACACCTTGACTCCTAGTTCTCATAATCAATACCTTTAAATCTTTTATGGTATTGTAAATATTCTTCTGTATTTTGCTTTTGTTACTTACCAAGAAATTATTGCATTTGTTTTCAGTGTGGAATGGTTAGTCTAGACTACAGATAGTCTATAATACTCTAGGCTCCAAGGATACAGTGTTAAAAGGTACAGTTCTTATCCACAAGGGTTTATGGTCTGGTAGGGAAAAAAGTGAAGCCATACCCATATTATAGTAGGAAGTGTGCTATGATGGAAGGATTCTCAGTCATGCTGCATAATCCAGAATAGCGCATAAATACAGTTAGAGGATGTTTATATTGGGCTGCACAAAAAGAAGCAGTTCAAAAGGGAGACTGAGCATGTGTGGTCACAGAGCTAGCAAGCAATAGAGTGAATGTTATATCTTTTAATGTTTCATACAATTTAATCAATTTGAAGTAATAAAATATGCTTAGCCATTTTTTATTGGACATTTACTTATAACCAATTTTAACAGTTATAAATAATGCTGCAATGAATGTTTTTGTACTTATTATTAACTTTTATCTTATTTCGAATTATCCTCTTAGAATGTATTCCTAAGTGTGGAATTACTGAGAAAGATATATATATATATATATACACTCATACACATACACACATTATCCACCCCCCATCTGGCTTTTGTTATATAATCCCAAACTGCTCTAAGAAAAGGCTTATACAAATTTGCAGTGTCATGAGCAATATATGAGTTTACCGGTTTTGCCAATACTCTATAGCTTTGTGTAATCTTATACTTCTTTAAATTGTGCTAATCTAATAGTTACAAAGAAGTGGAAGTAATTTCTGGGAAGATGAAATATTTGACTACAAAAGTGGATGAGGGAAGGAACACAACACGTTTGGGGCATAGTGATGAGTATGATATAGCAGAAACATTCAAAATGAAGCACTTTAATCATACAAATCATAAAATTTGAGAGCATAATTTTGTAATTTTAAACAAGAAGTAAGCTATGTTGAAATATAGTATTTGAAATGAGAAGTAAGACCAATGTTCTTTAATGGGGTTTAAGATTTATGCTTGGGATCTTGACAAGATCCAGCCTTCAGGAAAAATTCACCACTGGTGTATTTTATTTCCACAGATATTTATGAACATTATACAGCAACCTACTGCTGACCCAAGTCCCTGCTTGTATGCATTCATTTATCTCTTGGTAACATGGGCAGTGCTTTCAGATGAGCCATGGACCTAATGGGAGAACTTGGAATGAGATTTTTTTCCTAGAGTGAGTCCTACCAAGTCCTTAGTCACTTAGAAGTGTCAGGCAGAAGGGACCCTGACAGGCAACTCTGTCAATGTGAACAGAGAGTTTTAGATCAAGCCCAGGAACATTACTGTCAAAAATTACAACCTCAGCGTTGACATAAATGTTGACAGCACCATTTTCACTGATAGTGGTATCAGAGCAGATTATGATTCACAAAGGACTGTCCAACAAGCAATGATTTAGATGAAATGCTCCCAAATAAGTAAAGGGAAAGGAAGAGGAGAAGCAAAATATGAAGACTGCAGGTTACAAAATTTTATTAAGACAGCCATCTTTCCTTCTTGGTAATGAGGGCTTGTCAGGAAGTTCACATTAAGAGAAACATGAAAATGGAAATTCAGACTCTCCTCTGAGTCTGGCCTACCTCCTAATTCAGACCAGTGATTTACACATTTCTGTGAAATATTTTGAAAGAATGATAATGGTGTGTAATTATAGGGCAGGTGTCTAGCCTTTCCAGGGAACCAGCCAAGTGTCTCAGAAGTCAAAACTGTGTAGGAAAGCAGAATGACATTTTGGTAAAAAGAGGCACATGGAGATAGGGATACATTTACTTTTTCCATATACAGGAATACCATTAATTTACCAAAACTTACCTCAACTTCCTCCAGTAACTCTGCTTAACCCCAGCAACTAATTTCTCTAATATTGTGACATCAGAGCTAGTCTGTTAAGCAACATTGCATGTCTTCAGTTGTTTTCAAAACAGCTACTATAAAATGTTTTGACTCCATTTAAATTTTTAATTTTTTCTACCATTTCTCTCCCACCCATGGCACATGGGTGGTGAGGAATACATTGAAATATTTGAATTAGGATGAATTGAGTTCTGTTATGGAAACCAAGAAATACATGTGAATCATCCTACTTTATTCTAGTGGAAATATGTGTTCTATTCTATTCCCTTCCAGGGAAAAAAATCATTTCATATAAATATTTTATACAAAACAAATTATTTGAGAAATTTTTGAGCGATTCATAAATTATGTTTCTAAGCCCCTTGGGCAAATTGTCTAAAATGCAAAGTGAAGTTAAATGAATCTAAATCAAAAGATCTTGTTTAAAATCTCAAAGGCTTACACTTGCTTCTAAATGTCATGGTAAATGTTGCAAATGAGATTCTGGAAATCATTGTGTTTTTACCTCATAGTATCACCATAGTATGCTGCATTATAGAGATCATATATTGGTCTTTATTGCTAATTTGATATTAAATCTTTGAGTGAAGGGAATACATTTTGTGCACCATTATTTTTATCAACAACTGAGTATACGGTAGCTGGAATATGAGAAATATTTAATACGTTATTTGCTAATCAATAAAAAATTATATCAGTAAGTCAATGTTTCTTTCTTAAATTCTTTTGGAAGTAGGCACCAACTCAATAAAATAAACTTGGAAAGAAAGATAGGATGCAGGAATGGGAAACTGATAGAGACTATTACAAAAACATTATTTATAAAAATAAAATAAAATTTTCTGGCCTGTGGTCATTACAAAATCAACTATCAAGGGAATGCAGATTTCAACATAGGTAATTTTTAGAGAGAAGCTATTGACATGATGACTTTTCATTCTATGACAAAAAGTGTTGAGGAGTGAAAAATTTTTTTAGCTACTCTCTCAAACTTTGTCTTAATAAATATTTACCCTTCAAATTAAAAAAAAACAAAAAACAGTTTTGGTTGAACTTTTTTTACAAATGGATGTTCTTCCTAGAAGTCTGTGTGTTTGATTATCTTCCTCCAATTAAGAAGATCTCTGAACTTCCTTCTGGAATATGCTTTATTGGGAAATATCTTACTCTTCCCAAATGATCAGTTGAATTTTGTTATAAATTCCATGCATTTATTATATCTATTTTCTTTTATAAAATAATGTTTTTCCTATTTTCTTAAAAAATGAAATTTAACTATTGAAAAAAAATTATACAGTATGGGAAAATATAATGAAATAAATTAAAAGTAACCCAGTTCCTACTAAACAATATAACAGCAATCAACATTTTGCCATATTTCATTACTTAATCTATTACTTAACCATCCTATGTTAACACTAGTGATTTAAAATTATCCCTGTATTTGGCCCTACTGAGCATGCTCAACACAATTATGCTCGATGATCTGGTTATATGATACCACTATGAGAACATTGGGACAGGATAGTGGATTGGGAAAGGTAGGCCACGTAGAATGGAAATCTGGGTTAGTAAAGCATCTGGAACAGAACTAAGAATTGTGTTATGGCAATAAGAATAGCAGCTAATGTCTGTGTGTGTCAGGCCTTCCTCTGAGAGATTTAAATTGATCCTCACAAAAATTTTCTGTTAGATACTACTTCCAAACCCATATTACAGTTGAAAAAAACTGAAGCAAAGGGATTAAGGAAATTTTCCCAAAGTCACAGATAGTATTTAAGAGAACCCAGGGAGTCTGGCTATGTATACAGATACTTTCCTCCAGAAATAAATGTTTATGATAACATGATTCAGGTAGTTTTGCTGATTAGTATAACATATTTTGTCTTGATCCAGTGAAATAGAAAAAAGAATTACAAGAAAAAAAGGAGGGGCTGGAGTTATTGCAATAGAGTAATGAACTTGGTGCATATCAGTGCAGATTTGAGTGACAGATCAAATTTTGGAAATTCTGACAATTTATAAATAATCTCTCAGGTTATATTCCTTGATTAGAGGTGATAACTTACACAGATCTTGATAGTCCATGAACCATAACTAACCATAATTAGGAATTCACTTTTAAAATATTAAATGAGGGGCGCCTGGGTGGCTCAGTTGGTTAAAGCCTCTGCCTTCGGCTCAGGTCATGATCCCAGAGTTCTGGGATCGAGCACCCGCATTGGGCTCTCTGCTCAGCAGGAAGCCCGCTTCCCCCTCTCTCTCTGCCTGCCTGTCTGCCTACTTGTGATCTCTGTCTGTCAAATAAAAAATTTAAAATCTTAAAAAAAAATAAAATAAAAAATAAAAGATTAAATGAAATAGTCTCATTTTTCATGTGAGCTTAGACATGATTATGTTGATTTCAGGGAGCAGGTCTGGCATCTTGATCATAGGAACTGTTGAGTTTTCTGATGATGAAGAGGGACTTGTATAGGCTGTGGTCTGAAATCTTTGAGATGATCTGGCCCTAGTGACTTTCAATTCCAGACTTGTAAAAAGGCATGATCTAGATCGAGAGAATTTCTCCAGCAGGAGTTCTCTTACACTCAGTCCTGGTCTTGCAAGTATAAAAAAGACTCTATCTCCCATCCCCCACTCCAACTCTCCTTATATCAGGTCCTATTTCCCCAAAAATGACAACTGGCATATCTTGTTCTGTCCCTTCTCAGTCACTTCTCATTTGCAAGGGGGGAAAAATATCTTCCACCCAGTGCCACATTGGTGAATGTATTTAGCTAAGCCCATAATGAATGACTTCATAACCCCAAGAAGAGGAAGATGAATGCATTTCTGCAAAAATGCTACTTTTGTCTTAGCAATTCTGACTCCTGGGGCCAGCTGCCCTATTGCGTTGATTTTCTGGTCACTGAAGTTCCTCTGGGCTGTGGAGAGTGTTAAAGGCAGCAACTGATGGGATGGAAGTTTCGTCGCTGCAGGTATAGGCCTTAATTGGGGGATCAGGTGCTCATAAAGAGTGTGCACCAAGGGTGTAGAAATGAACTGCCTGAGAGAATAGAGCTGCAGGAAAGCCACACTCAGGAACCCAAATAAAGACTCCTTAAACTCTCCTTCTCAGAAGCTTTGTTCCATCTCAGCTGTATTTAACAAGGCTATAAATAATTCTGTTCTGGGCATTCCAGACTGATCAGTAAGCCATCATCATCTGAAATTCTTTTATACGTGTGTTCTTGTTATGTGTGCTCTTGATTATATCATTAATAATAATGTGCCATTATTATTATCATCATCATCATCATTACCATCATCATCATCATCATCATCACCATTAGTTTTGAGGAATCTCAATACAATAAGTCCTAAAGGAGAGAAACATATCATGGCTAAGATACAATACAGTTAAAGCATTTTCACCATTTTTTTTTTTTAACAAAAATATAGCAAGAAACCCTAAAGATGTGGAAGAGGATAGGAGAGGGAGTGCAAAGACCTTGCTAATATTGTACTTGTTAATTTATTGAAGAGATTTGGGTCTAGTTCCTAGCAAAGAAAAGAACTTTCCTATTTTGTAATGGTATGACTTCTATTGATGTCAATATTTTTAAAAAGTGGACAGACACCAACTAAATAATTGGTAATTTCCTAATTAATATACTCTCTTTTAGCCTCAAGTGGTTGTTCCTGAACTTACAGCCACACTTTTGACAGTATTAATCTACCACCCATTTATATGACTAAACAAAAATATTGGTTATTAAGGAAATAACCAGTGCTGGCAGTATTTTTGAGCTATGAAAGAATTGCATCATTTTTTTTTCTTTATACCCTGTCTTCTTTCTTTCTTCTCCTTCTCAAACTGCATAAAATTTCCAAAGCTGACACAAAATAAAATTGGAAAGGAAATAAATGTTTGAAGTATTGTTCTATTTTCCTAAATTCCCACCCACACATTTATCTAACATTTATTGCAAATAATCTTGTTTAATCTTCACAACAAACACAGAGGTACCTATATTGAGCTCAAATTTAAAATAAAGAAATAGAGATTTATAATGGATGCATGATGTGGCCATTGTTATATAGCTGGTTTAAGCATAGGAAGCATATATATAATGGTTAAGCATAGGAAGGTTTAATAGCGATAGTAGAACCCAGGACTTATAATTCCAGTTATGTTTCAACTATCCATTACTGTCTTCATATTTCCTGCTGACTTTCTGCATCATCCCATCTTCATGTTGAAAGGGGTTTACCTCTAGGCAATTATATATGGTTCTATATTTTTCTTTTTTCTAGATGAAAAGTTTTCATATTCAGTAACATTTATAGAAAAATACACTAAATGACATATTCGTCAGTGTATTTCCTCATTCTGATAGTAGTTTGAATGAGTGTGATTACTAATGGAATTGAGCAACTTTGGCCATTCGGTGATATATTTTGTGAAATGTATGTTAAATTAACTTGCTTATTTTTCTTTGGGTGGATTTCTCTTATCAATGTGTAGGACTATATCACATATTCAGATATGAGCCCTTTGTGGTTAGGGTGTCTCAGTCTTTCTCCATTTTTGTGGTTGGACTTTTTGTTCTCTTAATTTGTGGTATCTTTTGATGAACAAATTCTCTTTTGACTTGGTTCCATATATTAATATTTCCTGGGAGTGGGAAGTGGGACTAGTATTTCTTGTGTCCTGTTGAAAAAGTTTTTCTCTATAACAAAGTCTGGAAGATTTGGAGATTTTCTCCTATGTTATTTCCAAGAGATTTACTGTTTTGTGTTTCTCCTTTAAATCTGAAAAACAATCTGGAATTTATTTTTGTATATGGGGAAGAGTAACTGTCATGACAGTTTTTTCATGTGGTTATCTAATTACTCTAGGACTGTTTAATGGAACTATTATATTTCCCCATTGTGCTAAAGTGCTACTGTTTACCTCCATCAGATGTTAAATAATTGTGTCTGTGAGCTCTCTGTTTTATTCCATTCCTCTGCTCATCTATTGTTGTGTCAACACCATAGAGTCTTAATTACTGTAGCCTTAAAATAATTCTTGATATTTGGTAGAGAAAGTTTCATTACTTGTTATGTGATCCTTCTTCAAGTGTGACTCCATAAATATTGCTCATTTTTATTTCTGTATAAGTTTTAAAACTGTATATAACAAATTTCATATATGCAGTCACAAAACACTGCTGGGATTTTAACTGAGATTTCAATTTTTTGAAAATTTTAAGACCTGCTTCATGTCCTTGAAAAGACTGTTTATTCTGTAGTTTCCAGTGTAGTATTTGAAAGGTCAAATATACTAGCCATATTCTTTAAAACCTCTATTCTCTAATAATTTTTTGTTTACTTATTCTATGAGTAACTTCATGAAGTTATTTCTAATTTTAATTTTATATTATTTGCTTATTTTTGAGGCTATATTATTAGTTAAATACAAATTTGCAATTGTTCATCTTTTTTCCTTGCATGTCTGATTATTCTTGATTGTATATCAGACATTCTGTTTGCTAATTACGTAGAAAAATCATTTTAGGCCTAGGGTTATGGTATTTACTTCTAGAGGAATTTTGTTTGCTTTTGCCAGGTGCCTGATAGCACCAGCAACCTGGAATTACATTAATACAATTGCATGGGATGAGAGGATTAGAAACTGCAGCAAGAGGTTGCTGCTCAGAAAAAAAAAAAAAGAACAAATAATCAAATAACTCACCACCGCTACAATAACCAAACCTATTAATCTCACTCATTAGTTGAGTGAATTTTCTACATCCAACCTTGAAAGTTCCTCTGATGATTAGCATTTTTGTTGAAAAGACATTTATAAATATCTTTGGAATCCCAAATGGTAAATACTAGTTCCAGCCCAATGTATCCTAAAGGAAAACCAGTAAACCAACAAACCTTGGTCTCAATCACAGTTAGCTTTTCTACTTTTTGTTTTGTTTTGTTTTCTTTCCCTCTTAAATATGACTAAGCAAAATTTAGGAGATGTTTGTGGGGCATGGAATGAGTAAAATAGGAGAAAAATAGACCTTTTGGAAAAGATAAACCTGTGAAAGACAAAAAGAGAATTTAAAGTAATGAAAAAGATACATCTTTTAAGTATTCTTAGGTAGACTTCAGAATGTATGACATCCCATTAAAAAAAAAAAACAGGATGTTATGGAAAAAAAACAATGACAGAAAAGATCTTTGAAGTAAAAATATGATTGCTAATTCTAAAGAAAAGTGTAATAAAATATAAGAGGTAATGCTGAGACAATATCCTCAAAAGTTTAAGAAGAGACACAGAGTTACAAAGTATGATAGGAAGGTTAAAATAAGGGCTACTTGATACAGTTCCATAAGGATTAGGGAATGTAAGAACACAGAAAACCAAGTAAAGGAAATTATGAAGGAACAAATGGAAGATGATTTCCCAGAACTGGTTATCAGTTTGAAAGGGATCACAATGGCTCAATGCAATGAATAGAAAATAATCACTAACTAAATATGTTACCTTAAAAACCAGAATTGTGGGGCACCTGGGTGGCTCAGTGGGTTAAAGTCTCTGCCTTCAGCCCAGGTCATGATCCCAGGGTCCTGGCATCCAGCCCCACATCGGGCTCTCTGCTTAGCAGGGAGCCTGCTTCCCCTCCTCTTTGCCTGCCTCTCTACCTACTTGTGATCTCTGTCAAATAAATAAATAAAACCTAAAAAAAATAAAAAATAAAAAAAATAAAAATAAAAACCAGAACTGCAAAAGGAGGATCCAAGTTTCTTTCACTGAGTAAAAGCAGGTAACACTTAAAGGAGTTAAAATAATTTTATCCTTAAATTTTTAGCAGCAAGATAGATTCCAGAAAATGGTGGAGTAATAATTTCAAGTACCAGGAAAAAGTACTTTCAAACTCTATTTTCTATATCTGGTTAAACTTTTCACCAGTTTCATGAGCAGAACAACAGCATCTTTAAACAGGCAAAAATTCATAGAATTAAACTTTCTTTCTTAAAAAGTTGCTAGTGCATGAACTACAGCCAAAACTGCAGAGTCAACCTACAGAGGTTGACATGAGATACCAGAAACAAAGGATTTAACTGTGGAAAGAAGTGAAAGAAAATCCCAGGAAGACATCTCCATAGCAGTCTTCATATTCAGCCGTACTTATACAAGGGGATAGAGGACTGTAGGAGGAAGATCTCTGAGAATAAGAGTAAACCCAGTGAAATAAATGATGAAGGGCTTGGGGATAAAGAAAACAAATAGTGCAAGAAAAAAGAAGTAATTAAAATTTTCAAGAAAAAAAATGTGTTCCAAAAGAGAATATGCAATTATATTATATTGGCTGCAGACATGAGCAATATTGATGTAGCCATAATTATGTAAAATCAATGGTATTTTATGGAATCCACATCTTGACAGTGTTTCTCAGTCCTGGCTGCACATTAGAAGCTCTGTGGAACTCTGAAGAGTGACAATACCTAACTCCCCCAGATCTATTAAATCAGAAAGCTGAGGATAATACATCGGTATTTTTCAACATTTCCAAGTGATTCTGATGTGCAGTTGAATTTGAGAAATGCTGCTATAAACCAAACATAAAATAGTTAATTATGGTTACAGAAAGTATAGTGCTAGGCCTAGGGAGGTGGAGAGAATGATTGAAGGGAAGCTTGAGATGATAATGTCCTCAGTTTAAAAAGTGGGGAGTTAAGAGATATTAGCTTTTGTTATTAGATCAAAAAAATAATATTCCACACCCTTACAATGATTAACAATTAAGGACAAAAGATTGGAGGCTAAAAGGGGGAGGTGGGGGCTATAAATTAACTAATCCCCGTCATTCACAACTGAGTTAAGAGGTAATGTCTAAACCTCACAAATTGAGGAATAGTGGTTGGAAGATATGCCTTAAGAAATAGAGGTAGCATTCAGAAGAAATCACTAAACATTTTAAAGGTGGTTCCTTATAGGAGTAATTTCTTTGGTCAGCAGGGGTAGGCAGAGGTCTGTGGCTTTCTCCCAGAAAGTGACATAAATGTTTCATTTTTAAAATACCCATTGTACTTTTTGGTACAGGTATTTGAAACGTTGGAAATAAAGTATACTGAAAAATAACATGTAAAGGGCTTCTGAAGTCTTAATAATGCTCTGTATCTTAAGAATTGGTTTTCTGGGTGTGTTCATTTGTGACAGGTAACTTTGGGATATACATTTGTGATGTGTGTACTTTTATATATGTTTAGTTTACCTTAATAAGCATTGAAAAACAAAAATAAAACGTTCTCTGAAGACTGTGCTAGGTGTCAGGCTAATTAAAGTAGCAAACTATTTTGAACTTAATGTTTAATGAGTGATAATGAATTCGGTTGAGAAAATTAGTTACACATGAAATAATTTTAAGACCGAAAAAATACATGAACCTATAAAACTATTATTTTTAAGAGTATTGTAGACAGCTAGTCAATGCCCAGAGAAAATATAAAATGTACCTTGGGGAGGACCCTCTAGAAGAGAAAAGAATTTATCAGTGTTGAATTACTTGTAGGTGAAGAAGAGGGGTGATTGAGTTTCTATTCTTAAAAAGGAAGGTGTGAATGTTTGACCAAACATGCATAAAGGCAGGTTTATGTGTTATAAATGGAGGCACATCGTGGAGAGGAGGGTGTAGTGCTGGGAAGTCAGATAGGACAAGACTATTGCATCCTGATTGTGATGGGAATGACTTTGAAGCTAAAGGGTATAAGCTTTATTATGTAAGCAAAGGTGAGGTGCCTAGAGTTGAGGGTAGGATGACGATATGAGGCAGTTGGCATTTTAAAAGAGCTAACTACACAGGAAGCTGTGTGTCACAGGAAATGAAGCAGGAAGGAGGCTTATATTGATACAGCTGACTCTGTGGAACCCCTTATGAATATCTAGCCAAAGAAACATCCATTTCATCACCACTGGTTTTCAAATATGGGAACAACGTTGGTAGCTGCATATATACATGTTTCTGGGCTTGAATTATAGCTGAATGTAATGATGTGTAGGAAAGCTACCACCACTTCATTTGTAGATGGTGTAACTAGAAGAGCAAAGGCATTCCAATTGGGTTTTTAAGTAGTTGCATTATGAAGAGACCTAAAAAAGTGCTTTAATTTTTGGCAAGTAAAACCTGAATTGGTTTTACATGAAAAAATTTCAAAAAGTCTCTTCTTTATAAATAGGAACAGGAAGAAGGTGCTTGGAAGTTGAAGAGTAGTAAAAACAAATAGAATTTTCTGGAATTGGACATGTTCCCATAACAAACCTAAAGTCAAAAGTGATATAATTTAAAATAAGAATAAAATGTATATATAAAATATATATCTATAAAATAAAATTTATATATAAAATAAAATTTATAAAACAATAACCTTTTATATATATATATAATAGTATTTTGCTATTATATTATAAATACTCCTTCCCAAAACCTCTGAAAAAGATATAATCATCTGCCACTTTTCCATGAGGCAGTTGAGGCCTAGAACATTTAAAGAAGTTGCCTGAGATTTCACAACTAGTAAATGGCACAAGTGGAACTGAATTCCAGGAGCACCTACCTCCAAAACCTGAGCTCTTAATCACTATTAAAAAATGCTTCAGACTTAGGTAAAATATGACATTGGCTATTAGGTGAAGATACAATCCTAAGTGAGAAAACACTTATTCTCCCTTGGGATATTTGCAGTATCTACTCAAAGACAGGATGTAATAATATGTAATGATAACAGGCTGCAGTATGTATTACAAGCTAAAGAAGATGTTGACAGAAGACCACAGGTGGCTGGAAATACTTCCTCACGGAGGAAGAGGGATGCTCAATAGAAAAAGTACCACTGAAGTCCTTACTTGAGTATATGAAAGTTCGGAGGAGAAGAATTTGGAATAAAAGAAGGTAGATTTGCAGGTTTGCTGGAGTGCATACTATAAAAAGAATCAGCTTCAGGTGGGAGAGAAAGGCCATCTCAAGGAATGTCTGCAAGGCCAGATGAGATTTGAGGCTGTGCCAGGGACACAATGGAATGAGATGGCAAGAGAGGTGGTGCCAATAGACTGACAGTGATTGAAACTATGCTGAACACTCTCATGTCAATTACCTTTGAATTCTCACCACTGTGCTGTGAAGATGAAAAATACACGTGATTGCCACCATTTTCTGGTTTAAATACAATAAGGCAGAGAAGAGGAAAGTGCCAGGCCCAGGCTCACATACCACATTAGATGGGTCTGATGAGTAGGGGAGAGTGAGGCCCTCCATTCAGCCTAGCTATAGCAGGGTACAGCCACGAAAAGTAAAGAATGCACCAGAATGGGAAGACAAACTCATTGAGTGTAAAGCTTGGTTGCTTTTTATTTTTGTGACTTGGAAAATAATATAATCTTGCTTACCATCAGTGTTTCTCTCTCTTTGGGATGATCATCATGATACTTCCTTATATGTACCTCAAAGATTATTTGCATCATCAGATGAAATGGTGAGTGTATATGCATGCAAAAGAGTTTCAAACACAGTTTGGGGTTTTTAAAACAAATCATACAAAATATTAACTTGTATGCTGAAGGTATATGCATTGGTATATGAATAATACTGAGTCTGTGAGACCATATCAATTTTATATATGAAATTGTGGTGATTGCCATTTTCTTCTCCTGAGGTGACCAAGAACACATGATTAGAGTTTTGCATTGGCTTGTTGGGAGGCAGTTCTCCATGATTCTCTTGTGTTTCTACACATTTTATGAGCAGAGGGAATTACTAACTTTTTTCCAGACTATCTGTTCCAAGGTGTGTGCACAGCAACAGCCTTAGAAGATAGAGTGTGTCTCTCTAGAGCAAAGGACAGTTTCACTTACTGCTTTGGAAGATACAGTGTCTCCCTCCAGAGCCAAACTGCCAGCACAACAAATACAATGCCTCCTTTGGGACAGAATATAGGCATATTACTGCCTGTTAAAGAAGGTTTAGACTCCCTGAGTTCAGAGTTTCTCTAGTGAAATTCAACCTAGGTGTCATCTGTCCCCTTTGCGATGTCCTGTGGGGGCTGGGGCTCAAGGAACTAGCACAAGAAAATGCTCATATTCTGGCTACTACTCTTGCCATGAGTAAGAAAGTCCTTTGCCTGTGACCTAGGAGTCTCATGTCTTCTTCCAACATCCACATGATAGTGGGCAGGCTGACTTATTCCATTTACAAGTAGGGTGAAGTCTAAGACCCTTCACAGTTCTTGACACGGCTTAACGCTGGATAACCACATTCAGATAGCTGCTATGGACACATATGGCTTCTCCTAATGCAAGACAAAGACACCTGGTTTAATGCAAAAACCTGGTTAAGAAAAATACCTGGAGAGAAACAGAAATCGGAATTGTAAAGAATAGTTTTCCTGGGAGGTCACTTTATATTGGCACAGCTCCTTATACTTTTCCTACTTTCCCATCATTGTCTCTTTATTACTGCAGTATCTGAAGACTGGATTGCCCTCTTCCTTCCTCCCTGCTTTGTAAAGACTAGCTAATGAGGGGGAGTGGTCACAATCCTAGTTGGGACAGTAAGATTTTCCAGACTGTTCCAACTATTTTTATCTCCTAGCTGTCAACCTACTGGTTACTTTTCATTCCTCAACCCTCTCTAGCACTCTCTATCATATTATTTGTGTGTCAACTTTTTCTTCTGGTTTGCCCTCTTCTATTCCTCTACCCCTAGTCTAGGCTTTCTTTTCTGCTGACCTCTTTCAGTGCCTCAGAACCATCTCCATTTATAGATGTATTCATCTTTATTTGAATTTGTAGCAGCTGGAGTTTTAGAGGATACTGCCTTTGAGCTCCTCATTTCTCATTCTATCTACAACCATCCATTCCCAAGACAACATCAACAACTATATCTACAGCTACCTATCTCTATCCTTATTCTGAGCTGCAGATCCAACTTTCTAAATAAAAAATGCACATGGGCTTTGAAGTCATTAAACCTTGCCATTCATTCTGTAGTTCTTATTCAAGTAACTTAATCTAATTGAATCTTAATATAATTATCTATACAATCAATAGAGTTCCACTATTTTAAGTAAATTGAAGCATAGATTTAGGGGTTTCTGTAAAAGTATCTAGTAGGTATTAAGTGCCTTATAAAGAACGATGACTTTCTTAGCCTTCCTCTCCACACCCTTCTATAGTTGGGAAACAGTCCTTAACATTCTCTTGGTGAAAGTCACTATTGTTTACCAGAAGACTTGAGAGAGAAACCTGAGAACCACCTTTGCTTTCTCCTTTTTGCTCATCTCCCTCATCCAGCAGCTACTGGAAGATGTTACTGATGTTTCCTCACACATATCTCTGGAATTCAAGAACTGCTGTCCATTTGCTTTTCTACTGCTTTAATGCCAGCCTTTCTCTACTTGTCACCTTTACCTCCAAACCTCCAGTCTCTTTCTATTCAATCGATTATTCCCAGAACCAGGAGTTTTCATACAAGGCTCAAAGTCCCTGCCTAAAACCCATTGTTCACACAAGCAAGGGTTATGACCTAAACAGAAAAGTCTGTGTGCTTTCAGGATATGTTCCAAATCCAGAGCAAAATGTACAAGTCACTTCAAAATCACTCCAACCTTCTTTATGTCCTGGTCTCACACCAACACACATATCCTTCATGTCTTTTCTATAGCAAACCATAAGTCCTGGTTCTCTGTGTAGGCCATGTCCTTCAACATCTAAAACCTCTTACGCATTGGTATCCACATTTGTCAGAAATACTAATTTCCAGACTCATCCTTCCCAAGCAAACTCTCTTAATTCAAGTCTCAGTTTATCTTGTTACAGAAGTTTTTTCTTTCTTTCTGCTTTAGATTTAGTCACACCCTTTTCCCTATCCCCACAGCCTCTTGCTATGAGTTATCTTAATTTTTCTTGTACTTTCTTACTAAGCCTGAACCCTCAGACAGGTAGTCCAGTATATAAAATATTAAAAGTGCTAAAGAAATCTGCCTTAATGTGTGTGTGTGTGTGTGTGTGTGTGTATATATATATATATATATATATATATATATATATATAATTATCCAAGGAAATGGAGATGAAAAATATGTAATAATAATGTTACCAATAAGAACAAAATTTATTGAATACTTCCTGTGTCCCACGCTCTATGCTGAGTGACTACTTTGAACATTTTATCTCATTTATAGCTTAGACCCCAAAGTAACCTGTAGTATAGTTAACTATTATCATGAACATTTTGAAAATGAGAAAATTGAGCCTCAGGCAGCTCAAATACCTTTCACAGTCGCACTGCTAGTAAGTGGATTATCTATTGCTATAGTTATCTAATACTGCATCATAAATCACTGCAAAATTTAGTAGCTTAAACCATTGACATTTTATTATATCTCACAAATCTATGTGTTAGCTGGGCCCAGCTGAGAGGTTCCTCTGCTAGTCTTCCTTAAGCTCTCATGCAGTTGCAGCAAAATAGCAGATGCTGTCAGATGGTTGGGCATCCGGGGCCCTCAGGGCTCCTTTGGGGCTTCTTTTTTCACAGAGTGCTGGACTCTCTAGAGCCTCTCTACTGGGCCTCTCTGTCTAGCAGGATGTTCTGCAATTTATCCCTAGTGAGCAGAAGATCTTCTTTTTCATGCCTTGCTCATAAGCCCCAGACGGACAATTTCTTCGAATTCCGTTGGTCAAAGCAGCCACAGACATAGTTTAGATTCCACGATGAGAGGAGTTGCATGTCCATATAGACCATGGTGTGGAATTTGGCCATCTTTTGAGATTCTCAGTCTCGGTACAGAGGTTGAGATTCCTTGATTCTTTCCAATTATAGCAGGAAGACTGAGAAAATTTGACTATAATGGAATTAGAATACCTGAGGTGCAAACCATAGATTTTAAATCATCTTCCTCGTAGCCTGATTTTGTTTTTATAGACATTTAAAAGATATGAAAAAAGATCTTCTTTATTTATCACTAACCTGAAGAAAGTCATACTCGTATTTCTGACAAGAGTGTTAAAATAATTCAGAAGAAAGAGATAAAACTGATAGTACTTATGGAACTGGAGAGATGGAAGAGAAGACGCCAGACAGCACTCATGCCATAGAACAGACAAAAAAATGGAAGGACCCCTGTGATGCAGGGAAGAAACTAGGAAAAAATATTGTAATCTCACTCTCTTTCTGCCATCTGATCTCCCGCTATCAGCTTCCATTGGCTGAACCCCACCCAGGCCAAAAGAACAAGGGAGTCCAGGAGATACGGTCAACTGGGTCAAATTCCTAAAGCAAAAAGCAGGGCAGAAAATGAAGGTGGGGAGGAAGATGCTAGTAGAGGATAACCAGCATGCTGCTGCTGTTGCCACTGTTTTGTTGATGATGCTGTTGTTATTATTATTACTATTCCACTTATCATCTCTTTATCCAGGGACTGGAATCAAAAAAGTCATTTTAGTTTATTTGAATAATATTTCTAGATAATTGAACTCTGGTTAATTGAGATTGCATTTGTTTGAGCACATAGCATTTAATATGCATTTGGAGAGCAATCAAGATCCTTCTCCTCTCTGTTCCTCAACCTCTGCCCCTTTTTTCCTCTCTAATTTTTCCTCATCAGAGGATCCTGTGACTCAGAAGGGCTTATTCAGAAGGAAAATTTCACAAATAAAAAATTGGTTGAATAGCTACACATGCCTCCTAGGTAGAACAATGAACAGAAAAACTTTTTAGTCACCAATATGGCTTTTGGTGCTTATCTAATCAAAGCATGCACTGGAAAGGAAAATGATATAAAGCTTCTCTTTCTCCCACTGTGATTTTTATTCTGGGTCACCAATACTTCTCTTACACACCATACTTTAAACATTTCTGTCAACTTACCTTTTGAAATTAGAATAGACACTGTCCTGGAACAACCTCCAGAGGTACAATTTTTTCACAGGTTAGTATCTTTAATTTCAGTTTCTAATTGATGAAATCCATCATAGTGATTCATGTTGCTTTACTCTTTTGGCACATATTATCCTCTTTTCTTGTTTTCCCTGCTCTGTGACATTCATTAAGGAAGACATAAACAAAATTGGAGATGGTTGGGGGTGCTAATGAGTGGGATAACATGGTATTTCCATGGAGAGTCCTCAAACCATTCTATTGTCTTCCAGTGAATGGACTATACTGATGATGTCCATAATGGAGTCACCAGTCTCCATCTTTTAATTAAAATACTACAGAAATCCTCCTATGTCCGCATATTTTTGTTTGTTTAATACAGGTCTCCACACATGTTGTTTTACTTTAGAATTTCCATGGCTGTTCCAAGTTTTCTTTCTCTCATCCAGTATACCGAATTAGTTTTGTAAAACTATACAAATGGCCCATGTCTCCATAGGGAAAATGATTCCCAAGAAGAAGCAATCAGCATGTTAAAATAGATCATCTCAGAGACACAAAGTGGTCCTGCATAAGTCAGCATAGCTTCTCATAAAATTCAAGACTGACTCAGCACACATGGGCAGCCATTAGTTCTCCAAAGCATCTTTCTATTTCCTTTATGACTTAGCAGCCAGCTTTTAGGAAGTCCATAATCAGAGGAATCAAACTGGCTTCTTAATTGCTGAGATCACAAAAGGCGTTGATGGCCCCATTAGGAATAAATGAAGCCTTGACATATAAACTCATGCAGTTGGACTACTTGATTCTCAGGCTTCCTTTCCTGAGGTTGGAGCCTGAAACACAAGGTGTTCTTCTTATGACATTCATACAATTCTGTCTTATTTTCCAGGAACATAGAGTATCATGTATGATTTTAGGGACAAAAATGGTTGTCATTACGTTTGGAACACTTCTTCAAAAGTCAGATGGAATCTAATATAGATACAGTAACAAAAAAATCATATTGAAAATATGACCATCATTTAGGAAACTTCACACTATATATTCATATGCAAGAAAAGAAGTTTAGAAAGCAATGTAAATTAATGAGAGGGGCATAGGGATGAGAAAGAGAGAAAGAGAGAGAGAGGCAGATACCCCACTGAGTGAGGAGCCTGAAGTAGGGCTTGATCCCATGACTATGAGATCATGACCTGAGTGGAAATCAAGAGTTAGACACTCAATTGACTGAGCCACCCAGGAGCCTTGTGTATAACATAAGTTTTATTTCCTCAGTTGCTCTCTAACCTTGCTAAGGCCAGTGACCGGTATAAGAATTCCCATCGTATGCTCCACAGGGCACTCAATATATCTATATATTTTTCAAAATGTTTTTCTTTCAACTAAAAATTGAAAAAAATAAAAGTCATTTATATTCACAAAACCAGCAGCTACCTGATTAAGTTTTTATGAAATATTATAATATCATGTTATAAATATATATTATTACAATATTGATAAGCTGTGACATATAAAATATGATTTTGAACATAGATGTTTTATTATTTTCACAGTTATTTCTTATATTAATTGTTAACATATACTATTTTCCTTATAATTATTGGTATTGGTATAATTATGTTATCTTTTGATCATCCTTTCTAAGTTGTTACTATGTGCTATCCTTGTCTTCTAGGAGCTCAAAATTATGGGATCATTTTCAATTTTTTCTTAAAGGAACTCTATTCAAAGCATTTTACTCAGATGTCAACTGTATAAAACAGTTGGAAATAAAGCTCTTCTGGTTGAAAAAGGAGTTGGGCCCAAGAGCCCTATTTGGCTCCCCAGCCTCCTCTAAGACCTGTGAATGTAATATTACCACAATTTAAAAATTGCTGCTCTGTGTCTTGAAAGGACTGCTCAAATTAGTTACCTGAAAATTACCCATTGAAACAAGAGGCCTTCTGTCCTGGGCTTTTATATTCACCACACTTACTAGTTTAATTTAATATACAGAGTGGCTACTCACTGGTTTTTTTGACTAGCTTCATTTAACTCCTTCTCCACCACCTTTTTTTCCACCAACTTTTTTCCTCTTCTGTCTCTGAACTGTCTACCTTAAGTACCCCCAAACACACATACGTGCACTTCACACAAACATACTTGTGCACACTAACACACAGACTCACACATGTACAAGTGCACAGGAATTCATCACAGCTACTCAGCAAGTAATCAGCTGGATCACCATGCCCATGATGAGAATTAGATGTTTGTAAAAGAATCCATAAGTACTTAAGCATATTGCTTTGCAATCTGGTAATGTCAGTTGCTTCAACCACAGACCACACCAACCTCTGGAAACCCATTGCTAGGTTATCTGCCTACAGTGGTCAATTTTGAAATCCACACCAATGGGAAAGGCTGCAAATGGCCATAATCACAACACACTGGAAAATAAAAGTGCAGTAAGCATTTGTGTCAGTGAGACCAAATAGATTTGAAAGACCATTTGAAAGAGCCAGATAAAATTCAAAACAAAAGCTAAGAAAACCAGTATGATGTGTATAATTACTTCTGATTAGTTTTCACTGAATTGACAGAGAAGTGGCTGAATGGAATAACTGAATTCATCATCACTGAAGTATTTTTAAATAATTTAGGGTCATAACATGATTAAGGTTGTTCATATCATACTTAACATATTATATTCAGTATATTTAAACTCATATTTTTAGGACTAAATGGAAATACTATGAACCTGATCAAGCAAACCAATCAAATTAATTGAGCCCTGAAACTCCAAATAATGGCAGTAAAGCAAAGTGGACACATGGCCACTTCCACAGATGATAATCTAAAAATTTGGATAGAATATTTTATAAAACTAAGGCCCTGATAAAATATTTTATAAAACTAAGCATTTGAAAGCAGAGTAAAACAAGAGGAGAGTTGACTCAAAAAACTGGAAATGCAAGAGAAAAGACCTACAAGTTCATTTCTTTCTGATTTGAGGGTGTTGTCTCTCCTTCAGCTTGGCTTTGGCATAAATAAAACACTTTGAGGAGTAGCAGATTATTTTCCATAGCCTCAAATTATCATCCCATTTTTTTTTAAATACTACAGTGTTTTTAACATATATCCCCAATTTTTAAAAATATTATTCCAAAAAGCGGAGCTTAAATTGGACTTAATTCCCCTTCTTTTGATATAGTGTCTCATTTATGATAAATGTAGCACAAATGGAGAAAAACAACAGCTCTACAGTGGAGAAACCTTGTAAACATTAGTTCAACCAAGTTACAAAGTTAGTGTCACCAGTTGTAAGTCAGGTTGATATGTACTCACTTGTATGATATGATGAGAAGGATGCTTCAACTCTGTGGTATTCTTCCCTAAAATCTCTAACTCCAATACAACTGACGTGGGAAATAAAAACAAAAGAAAATTTGGATTTCCTTACGACTTACAGCTTGTTGACAAGTCCTTGAAACAGGCAGAATGACATTCCTTTAGGAACTCAACTTCCTCCATGTTGTTGACACTTTGCTAAGGGCAAAAGGCAATCTTAGCCTGACCCCCAGGATCCTGTGAGTAAACTTTAACATATAAAAAATTCCTTTGGAAACTTCATTTATCTCTACCCCCCCCCAAAATACATGTTGATAATCATCCCCCAAGCATATGACCCACCAATATACATCTGAAAGGTCTCATGACTAAGGTTTTACCAGACAGTAATAAATGAATTTTTCCTAATAATAGCTAACCCCCTCAAGGTCCTTGGAAGCCTTGCTTCCAAAATTCCTTAAAGACTTATTACATTCTCTCCAAACCTCTCTGACTTGAAAGTATATAATGCACCACTCTTCATGATCCCAGTGCAGCAATTTCTGCTCATGGGTTCTGTTCTGTACTTTAATAAAACCACCCATTTGCACCAAAGTTGTCTCAAGAGTTCTCTGTTGGCCATCAGTCCCAAACTCCATCATCTTTCCTACAGCACAATCATGATAAAGAATTAGACAACCCCAAATTGGGAAATATTGTACAAAATTCTTGATCAGTACTCCTCAAAAATGTCAAAGTCACAATAAACAAACAAACAAATAAATAAAAAGGAAAAATGGAGAAACTGTCACAGATGAGAGGACACTATGAAGTCCTAGCAACTGAATGTGATTGGAGTTCCTGGCTTTGATTTGATCCATCAGTAGAAAAAAAGGTAAAATGTGAATAAAGTCTATAGTAAATTGATAGTATTGTACCAGTATGATTTTGGGAGGGGAGGGGGTTACCTTTGTACCATGCTTATGGTAACATTAGGAGAGACTAGTTGAAAAGTATATAGTGAAACTATATACGATTATTGCAGTTCTTCCTTGAGTCTAAAATTTCAAAATGAAAAATAAAACAAAACAAAACAAAAACCCCCAACAGTATCTTTTATCTCATATCACACGCTGTGAATAAGCTGAAAACCCAGTGCTCTCAACTCATAACAAAGTCCATTACTTCCATCTCCATCTCTGCAGAGAGAGCAGTTGCTCTATGGGGTATATGAAAGTGCCTAAAATATATTGTTCACTTGATAATGATGGGATTTTTACAGCTTCACAGATAGGCAAATATCTTGACCAATATCGGAACAGGACAGGATTTGAAAATTGGCAAAAGAATAGTGAAACACATAGCTATATTCTGATTGGTCAAAGGAGCACCAAAGCAGAATGATGAATTTGAAGAGGTTAAGATTAAGTTGACCTAAAGGAGAATCCAAAGAGAACTAGCAGATTTCTTCCTTCAGGCCTGGATAGTTGTGCTCTCTCATTTTCACCTTTATGTAAGGAGTTCTAAGCCATTTTCCCTGACTCTCAGCTTGGCAGGGCTGAGAAAGCAAAGGGATCTGCGTATTGGTCTCTGAAAAGCAAATTCTTCTTGGAATTCATGTGCACTCTGTCTAAGGAAGTCACTAAAGGGAAAAACACTTATTAACCAATACAACAATCAAATGAGCATATGCATTCTTAGAAATTTCATACAATTTAGTAGTATAGGAAAAATAGTTTTAAAGAAGATAGAACAATTGAGGCAGAAAGTAGGCAAATAAAAATAAAATTAATAGTTTGTTTTTTGTTGAAAAAAAAAAGTGTATCCTAATCATAGAATTTTAAAGTTTGATACAATCATTTAATACAATCATATAATCATGAATATTTAAATTTTATGCAATCATAAGCATCTTCTATGTTATGGTATGTCTATTATAGGATATAAAGGAAAGCTAAAATATAGTCAAGTCTAGCTGGCTCATTGGGGAGATGAAAATTACCAGTTGTGACTTCCCTTGGATCATGCAATCAGTAAACTATGAAGCAGGTTCTCTGGTCTCAGTTTCATAACTTAGTTAATGCTAGATAATGTTAGCCTAACTTTCACATTAAAAAAGAATGAAAAATGATTGTTAATAAGCATAAGAAAGCACCATTTGTGCTATTTCCACTGTATATTTTTGGTATTGAAATAGCTAATTCTAGAGTTTTCAAGAAGTGTTTATTCTTGTAAGTAGACAAATATTTCACTTCACAAACATTTTTGCAAAATGCCTATATTCAAGATAAATCCAGTTCACCCCATGCCTAAATTAGCACACTGTCTAAATGAGTGAAGTCTGAAATTTTCTGATTTTTAAAATTTTTCTGATAAGACGGAGGACAGGAAGAAAGATAGGGAAAAAGAAATAGGGAAAAAGGAAGGAAAGAGGTATTAAAGAAAGTAGATTGGTTTTTTTATGGATGACTATGCATGTTTAATGCACATATATATTAGCTGCTTTTTTTTCTCTTTTTTATTCAAAATTCAGAAGTGTCCAGACCAGAGAGAAAGATACGCTTTCAAGTCACAAATTTCTGTTCCCCAAAGAGGATGAGATATGCAAAATGAATTAAAATCCCCAAATATTCACCAAGCCTTCATGAAGAGTTCTAATATAATGAAGGGTACCAGAATATACCACCTCAAAATATGCTTCTTTGGCATAAGGATTATTTTGAGCTAATGGCCTTTGAGAATCAGCAGAGCCAAGAAAAACTCTTAAGAACAGGATATGAGTTTTCAATTTATAAAGGAAATTTCTATTTGTAGAATTATCTGTCCCTTCCCTAGAAGGGGAGGTCTCTTCATAACACTCACTTATGGAAAAGGCAATGACTTAACTCTATGTAACAAACCATATTAAAGCACCACAGCTGTACATATTATTCTTTGTCTTCCTCCCATATCTTCATCCCCAGTCCAGAACCCCCAAACCTCTTTCCTTTTGTTTACCCTAACATGGTATATAAACCCAACTCCAAGAATCTCTTTGGGTTACTCATCACTGAGTGCTCCCATATATATTTGTGCATGATGACATGCATGTTAACTTTTGTCCCCTTATTAATCTGCCTTTTTGCCGTTTAATGTATAGGATCCCGGGGAGAGAACCCAAGATGGGTAGAAGAAAAAGGTTTATGCTTCTTCCCCTACAACATACAACATTCACAATATAATTGTAATTCAGATTATGATTCTCATTTGAAAGATGAGGAAAATGAAAGACCAATGAAATTCCTGGACTTTAAGTGATAGAACTTGTTAACATAAGATTTCCATCTGCTACATTTCCTGTGATAACTACTGCTGACATTACTAGAATTTAAATAATGGGGATGTCCTGGGACACCTGGGTGGCTCAGTGGGTTAAAGCCTCTGCCTTTGGCTCAGGTCATGATCCCAGAGTCCTGGGATCAAGCCCCGCATCGGGCTCTCTGCTCAGCAGGGAGCCTGCTTCCTCCTCTCTCTCTGCCTGCTTCTCTGCCTACTTGTGATCTCTGTCTGTCAAATAAGTAAATAAAATCTTAAAAAATAATAATAAATAAATAAATAAATAAATAAATAATGGGGATGTCCTCAAAGATCCAGGTTGTTTCTTGTTTGTAAAATATTTTCAAAATAAAATTAGCTTATTTAGAAATTTATAATAAGCTGCCAGTTATTCATTGATTATGACCAACTATGATTTGTAGTTAAATTAACTGTGTAAAAACATTCCCAATGATTTTTTGAACATGTTTTCTTGTGATTCTTCCCCCCCAGACTTATCAAGGTATAACTGACAAAAATTATGTATATCTAAGGTATACAGTATGATATTTTACTGTGTAGATTGTGAAATCATTACCAGAATCAAGCTAATTAACATACTGTCATTTCACGGTTACCTTTTCTTGTGTGTATATGAGAATACTTGAGAACCACTCTCTCAGGAAATTTTAAGTATACAGTACATTATTATTAACTATAGTCAACATGCTGTACAATAGATTTCCAGAACTTATAATTGAAGGTTTGTACCCTTTAACCAACATATCTCCTTTCCCCCCACATCCCACATCTTTGTGATTCTAATTATCTCCCCAATACCCCTCTCCCCTTAGAAGAGGGTAAGGAGTAGTAATATAAAATGCTATCATTAGTGTGCTATTTGATCAATGCATGGGATATTTTTATATTCCTTACATATCCCTACCTAGGTGTCTCTCCATTCCATACTTCTTTGCTTGCCTAGGTATTCTACCTCATGTTTTGTTTTGTTTTGTTTTTACTATTCCAACCCAAAGGAAGTCCTACTACTTCAATTCCATTCTACCATGTTTTGTTTTGTTTTTGTTTTTGTTTTTTTATTATCCCAACCCAAAGGAAGTTTTATTTCTTCAACACCTCAAACCATGTTTAAGATCTGTACAAAATGTACATATCACTTAGCATTTGATTATTGCCAATCTTACATAAAAATGCTCTATATACACCACCAACTCTTTGAAATCAGACTGATTTTCTTTGTTCATTGGACATACAAGACTTAAAAAATATATATAGTCATTATGTCATAAAATCGTAAAGTAATAGCAAAGAGTTTAACCTTTCAAATAAACACTGTCAAAGCATAAGCCTAATAATTGGAAGTGATAGTGGTGGTCATGGATATCACGAGGATGAATTGTAGTTTTCTTCTTGGCAATAAAATTATACATGTTTCTTTTTAGGTAGTTAAAAGGTAATTTTCATAGTAAAATTTAGAGACTGTGTTTAAATTTTTCACAGCTTACACATAGAAGACATCACTAGTTTCCCAAATGTAAAAGGCAAAGAACTCGCTGTTCCTCTCAACTACAGTGAGCTACATCATTAATGCCACACATCAGACTTTAGAGTCATTTCCTATTTAATCTTCCTAGCTTTTCCTTATAATTCCTCTCCACATTTCCCACTTGAGCTGATATTTTATATTGCTTCAGCTCAACACAAAAAGTTAACTTGGGTACAGGAATTGTTCATTTTTTTTAAATGAAAGTACTTTGCTTAGAAGGATGATTTAAAAAGGGCTCAGATGGATTCAGTAAGAGTATATGCTTTGATACGTTGAAAGAAATCTGCTTCACAAATAAGATGAGATGTTTTTGAAAAAATGCAAATGACCTCATACTGATATATGTTGTAGTGAGTATACTATTGGATGCTTTTTAAAAGATTTTTAGCATGGAAAGAGAGATCTGGAAGGTAGTAGAAAGCCAAGGAATCACAGAAATGCAATTCTAATAATCCTTAACCTGAAAAATATGGGAATCATGCTTCAGAAATAGAGTGCCATTTCTAGAGGTAAAAGCCATTTACTTTAAGTGCTTCATATTGCATATAGGAAAAAAATGACAAAAGCCAACACATATTCTGCCACTCCCCACTCCAATAAACATGGCAGATATAACATCAAAAAAATTTTTAGTACTCATTTGCAGTTAATCCTTGTCTCCATCTCTAGCTGTAGACAACCACCTATTTGCTTTCCCTCTATATATAAATTTGCTTTTTCTGTTCATTTCATAAAAATAAAATGATGTAATATGTGGTTTTCTATCTCTGGCATTTCTCACTTAGCATAATGATTTTGAGGTGTATCCCTGTTGTAGTATATGTCAGTAGTTTGTTCCTTTCATTGATATATTGTATTTAATCAATACAAAACATTTTTTTACATATTCATCACTTGATTGACTTTGGATTGGTTCTAACTTGGAGCTATTATACATAATACTTCTATAATTATCTTAGCATGGGCATATATTTAATTTATCTTGGGCAGAGTCCCAGATGTGGAAGTGCTGGGTCATATAATGTGTTAGTGTTTAATTTTTTAAGAATGCCAGATGCCACATTTAGTATTCCCATTTTAACGTTTAGCCATCAATATGTGTAGGTAGTAGTTTCTCCACATTCCCCCTAATTCTTCTTCTTGTCTGTATTTTTGAGTATATCTATTCTGGTTGGGTGTGAGGTGGTATCTCATTATTGTTTTAATTTCCATTTCCATGTTACTGAAAATATTGTATATCTTTTAATGGGCTCAGATAGACATTCCTGTATGTCATTGTTGAAATGCCTGGGCAAATCTTTGCCTATTTTTTAATTTGAATTTTTTGTCTTATTACTGACTTTAAAAAATATGTATGTATTCTGGATTCAAGTCCTTTATCAGATATATGATTTGCAAATAGTTTCTCCCAATTTGTGGCTTGTCTTTCTTTTCTTAAAGGTATCTTCTAATAAAATCCTATATCAATTTATGCTTTTATTGGTTTTCTTTTGGAATTGTACTGATAAACTCTTGTCAAATCTAAGTACCTAAAGATTTTCTTTTTTGTATCCTTTTAGACATTTTATCATATTAGCTCTTCATTTAGAGCGATGATCCATTTTGTATTAATACTTATGTATAGTGTAAGGTAAGGCTTAATTTCATCTTTTTGCATGTAGATACACATTTGGTCAAGTATTTTTTTGTTGAAAAGACTTGTCTTCCATTAAATTGTCTTGGCACCTCAGTCAAAAAATCAATTAACCCTAAATACAATGCTTTCTTCTGGTCTCACAATTCTGTTCCATTGATTTATGTATCTACCTTTATGTATCTACCAATTTATGTATCTACCAATTACCACACTGTCTTTATAATGTAAAAAAATCCAGAAATTATAAAAATTAAAACCAGATCAGCAAACTAGTATTTAGTAAGAGTTTGTTGTGTATAAAAGAACACTTTGCAAACTGGGAGTCTTCAAATCCAAAATTGATATGAAGGTCAGAGCATGATATTACAGGATAGCTTATAAAATGAAAATGAGGAAGTTGTTTAACCTTTACAATGATTGGTTGTTACAATGGGGGTTTCCAGATTGCAGCAGATTGGTTAAAAGTAATTATCTTACACCATTTTAGGGAGATGACTTGTTTCTTTTATATGTATCAGAGCCATTTATAAGAAATTAATCTAAGTTAAGTCTCACTTAGGTTCATGAAATACGTTAGATTTGGTTTTGCTTGTAGGGCTTACTTGGTTTTGTCTGCTTGGGGGATTTTCAAGCCTAATCTCCATTTTATTTTATTTTAACAATTTTAAGTTTTGAAATCAGATATGTAAATTCTCAGGGCACCTGGGTGGCTCAGTGGGTTAAAGTCTCTGCCTTTGGCTCAGGTCATGATCCTAGGGTCCTGGGATTGAACCCCACATAGGGCTCTCTGCTCAGCAGGGAGCCTGCTTCCCCCTCTCTCTCTCTGCCTGCCTCTCTGCCTACTTGTGATCTCTGTGTCAAATAAATAAATGAAATCTTAAAAAAAAAGATGTAAATTCTTCACCTTTTCCCCCTTCATCCTCCTCTTCCTTCTTTTTCTCAGCACTTTCAAGATGCTTTTCATTTGTATTCTGCCATTCTGTCTTTTTCCCTCTTGTGACAACTCAGTCATTTTTTGTTTGTTTGTTTCCTGAATATATGTATATATGTCTTTTTGTCTGGACACTTTCAGGATTTTCTCTTCATCAAATGTGTGTGTGTGTGTGTGTGTGTGTGTGTGTGTTATTTGCTTGGAAAAATTTCAGCCACAATTTCTTCTAGTATTTTTTTCATCCTGTTGTCTCTCCTCCTTTTGGGTTTTTAATTATACAAATCTTAGGTCAATTATTTGTTTCTCATGGATATTTTATCTGTTTTCTTTTTTCCTTTGTGGATAATTTTCACTGCTCAATCTTTACATTTACTAATTCTTTCATGTGCTATGTTCATTCTGCTGATAAGCCCATTAAAATTATTTTTCCCCTCTTTTGCCATTTTTTATTTTACATTTTTAGCTGAAATTACTCATTTTATCATTCATGCTGTGTACATTTTTTTTTTAAGATCCCTTATTGTATAATTATCATTTTAAAGTTCCTCTTGGATAATTTCAACATTTGGGCTGTTTCTACTGTTGATAATGGCTCAGATCTTTTTTAAAAAATTATCTCATAATTTTGATTGAATAGAAGCATTATGTGGAAAAGAATTGGAAAGAATGAATGAATAATATTATGTCTATACAAGTGTAGGGCTCTTTTGTGCACCCCATTACAACTGAGAAAAAGCCATTGAGTAGATCTAGTGTGTTGCTGAGCTTGGTTTGGTCTTTGAGTTACTCTGTTAATTGTCTAGTCTCTGTTCCCACTTTAATTAGATTCAATTAAACAAATAATTCAAATGCTTTGAGTTTGGAATATCAACCTTCCCTTTAGTAGGTAGGGCTTGGCATGGAAGTACTTAGAGGTTTTGTCCCCTTTCTTCTCTACTTTCGGTGTTGAGAAGAGCCTGCGCACTCTGCACCCCACCTCAGACTGTTCTCTTTAAACTCTACTGTCTCTTCAGCCATGGGCTACCTTTGGCTAGGTCCTACTGTAAGTTAGAGAGTGCCTGGAGTGAGTGATTCTCTGTCCTTGTGCCCCTCTTCCAGTCTCAAGCACCCTGGAACATCTGCTTTATAGTTCATGGTGGCAGAGGTGGTTCTCTCTTATCACTGGCCCCATGACTCACAGATAATGACTATCTTGTGCTGAGTCTAAATACCTGAAAGTTTACCTGAATATTATTCTAAACTCCTTCACTTTTCTGCATTTAAATCATTTGCAATCATTTTTACAAACATTTATCAGAATATTCGCTCTCCCCTCTAACTCCATAACTACTTCCTTAACGTAACCTGTACTTGCCAAAAAACATATACATTTATTTATTTAATTATGCAAGTTTATTAAGCATTTCTTATGTATCAAGTTCATATGAAATACTTTTGGTTCATTGATATGAATACGTGATATCTAAATCTAGGAAATCTGTAGTCACATGCTTGTAGAAAAAAATACTAAACCAATACTTATATTCTATCATCCAGAGTGTATAGTACAACTTTCATTTTTAATGTATATGATGTTTTTGCTGAACAAGTTCGAAGTGTTTATAAAGAGGAATACTTTAAAGAGAAGACATATAGTGTTTCCTCCACATTGTTGGAACATCATTATTGTGTTCTGAATATAGTAGATAATTATGGAATAGATAATTAACTCCTCAAGTCTAATATAACAGAACTATCATGGCCTTGCCATCAGCAATTATGGAATACTTCTATCTCCTAAGGGTTACAACATATACAGATGTGGCCACTGTTATCTTTCCAGTTGTATTGTAAATTGACAGATTAAGAGCTGTAACAAAGTAAAAATCTTATATTGTATATTTTCAACTGAGATCTATTTTATATTTATCCAGAGATATACAATTAATATATGTTTAATATTTTATATTAACCCAGGGATATACAGTGGTACAATTAAAATAGTAAATATTAAGTTTATCTTTATTTTGTGTTTTAGATATTTATTCTACTAGGTGATTCAGGGGCAGAAATTAAATCAATCAATTAAATTATAAATTGACAGTTTCCTATATTTTGTATAATGTATATTATACCAATATATGAGTACGTTGCTGTATATCCATGGCAGTACACCTTGCCACACCTCATATATATGTTAGAAATGCCAAGCACAATGTAAGGTCTTATATAAATTCTGTTAATCATGAGACATAGTAATAACAAAAAATATAGGAAATATGAATACAGATTAAAAATATGTTGTCTTGAAAGTTAGATAATTTATAATTATATTATTGCTCTCTAAAAATTCATTAATGATGCACAGAATGCATCAGTCTCATGGATTCTTGGAATTATACGGTTTTCCTATATTTGTTCATTATAGCTTGATTTGACTTCCTAAAGTTCTCTTGTGATCTTCAGCCTTTTTGACTCCCTAATTTTTACTTAATAATCTGACCTTTTTTAGTTAGCCATCTTCTAATAAGCAGCCAGTATTTTACTCTGAGATACAGAAAATGTCACCCTCTGCATACTGTTAAATGGCTAAATGTATAAAATAATATTGTCTGTATCTGCTCTTATACATATGGCTTCATTCAGAGTATTATATTCTAAAAAAGAAAAGTTCCTGAAAGGCTGTCACTCATATTCTGAAATCATTCACAGTATCAGGCCCAGAACTGAAAACATAGTTGGTACTTGATATCTACTTTTGAGGGGTTGTGGAAGGGACATAAAACCTTCCTTTCCTGGAGTAGAAAATAACTGCTCCATACATATTCAGTTTAAGAACCATTATATCAAAATAGAAAAATTTTCATGCACTGTAAAATTCATTACAGTGGAATTATTATCTCTATCAATGAATTAAAATCTATTTTATTAGTGATCTGGAAATATGCCCCAAACCTAGAAAGGTTTTTCCTCTCACTGCAATGAGTTTACCCATTTATTTATTTATTTACTTGTTCAATACCTACTCGCTCTTCAGACCAGTTTAAATGCCACCCTGATATGATGTTTTTCCTGAGTTTCCCAGGTAGTCAGAATGTCTCTGCCAAGATCCCCCAGTACTTCCTGTATCTTTATATCATTAGCCGTGTTGTGTGCATGTTTTTAAATCTTTACTCTCTTCTACCATTTTTATATCTTTAATACTTTGAAGTATGCCTAACAAAATAAACTGATACAAAGAAGTCACTTCAGAATATTTGCTGAATTACTGAAAAGATACAAATGGAATAAACTGGTCAACAGGTTCTAATTCTCTTTGTTGTGTAAGTTTCAAAAACTCAATTTTATTAGTTTGTTCTTGGGAGCTCACCCTGGACTATTAGACTATTAAGATTAACAGCCTAATTTAAAGAATGTATCAAAACACATCTGGGTCATTGATGAAGAGAACATTTCTGACACCATTCACATGAAAAACAAAATCTCTTTCTGATGGATAAGTAGCTCATCCCACAAAGTCAGTACAATATATATGTGCTTAGAAAGCTACAGTGAGAGAACTCCCTAGATTTGGAAATTATTATATCGTCAGCATTTGTTGGAATGGAAGTGTTTAACCTTCTATCTATGATATAAAAATATGCATGTGTGTGTGTATAAACGTAAAATAAAATTCAACATCTTTCCTGGGCCAACAAGAAAATATCTTTCTTTTTTTCTTTTAATTTGGCACACACATTTATTGCCTTAGTAGTTCACCTCTCTCTTCTCCTTGCTTCTATCTTTCCTTTCTTTCCTTCTTACCTTCCTAATTTTCTCCAAATACTTATTGAGAACATGTAGATATCAGGATTTCACTTCTTTTCTTGTAATTCAACTCTGACAAGGCTCAATAATGAAAAGAATGAGGCCTGTAGTGAGGCTCTTAGGGGGTCAATTTAAGTTGCTTCTTCACAGGGTGCCTGGGTGGCTCATTAGGTGGTACATCTGACTCTAGATCTCAGGGTTGTAAGTTCAAGTTCTATATCAGCTTACTTAAAAATAACTAAAAAGCTTACTTAAAAATAACTTAAAATAAAAGTCAGTTCTTCAGGTATAATCATCCATTTCTTTTGGACTAGGTTATGTTTCCAAGTATATGACCTTCGTGGGGGGGGGGGTTCAATAATAGTCTATATTAGCACTTACTGAAGGGGTTTTAGAATGTAAGTGGGGTTCGGTGGTGTGAGGTCCAGAGCCGATGACCAAGAAAAGAATTCTTGAGTCATCTTTGGTGCACAATGGAAGTTTATTAAAGCACAGAAATAGGATCCATGAGCAGAAAGAGCCGCTGCCCTGGGGTTGTGTGGGGGTAGGGATTATATACTTTGGGGTTGGGGGAGGTAAGGAAAGGAAGGTTTTCAAAAGGATTTTCGTATGTTAAAGAAGACTCTCAGGGTAAGGAGGCCTTGCCATTGTGAAGTTAAGGTTGTTTTTCCCTCTAGCAAGGCATTAACATGAAGACAATTGGGAGCTTCCTGGAGGAACATTACACTCAGCCCACTTCCAACCTGTGGATGGGCTACAGGTTATAAGGACATTTAATTGTATTTGCATTCCCTTCTGGAAGCTAGACCATTAATAGAAATGCTTTGTTCTTTAAATTGCTAAGGGTTTTTTAAATTGAGGGAGACTCAAGTCTTTCAGGATTGTGATCTCTATAAGTTAACTATTTGTTTTTCCTTTCCTTAGCTTTAGGGCAGCCCGGAGTGCTGGAGGCATGTCACATATATCCCATGGTTGGGGGGAGGGGGTTGTGGGGTGTCAGCTTCTGCTTTGTCCTCAGCTTGCCTTCTGTTCCCTCATCATTTACCACAAACAATGCTTTGGGAAAATGTTTATATAATATATATATTTCTGGCAATAGGATGTTTGTTTTATATGAACTTGGGAATTTTGTTTTGCTTTAATCATTTAAGTATTCTCAGGACCCAGCACAGGAGCTTGAATATCACAAAGCTTGAATATCACAAAGCTATAGAAATCACACTACTATAAAGTGTCCTTGGTTTCTTAAGACCACCATAATGTGCCACAAACTGTGTAGCTTAAAACGTGATACATATATATATATATAGTTTTGGAACCTAGAGTTCTGAAATCGAGATGTTGCTAGGGCCATGCTCCTTTTGAAACCTCCAACGGAGGATCCTTCCTTGCGTCTTCTGGCTTCCAGTAACATCATGTGTTCCATAGCTTATGGCAGCTAATTAGTCTTTGCCTTCATCTTCACATGGTCATCTTCTCCCTAGGTGTCTTCACATTGCATTGCTTTTGTGCATATCTGTGTCCATATTTCCCTCTTCTCATAAAGACACCAGTGATATTGCATTAGGGGTCAGTCTACCAGGATTACTTCATCTTAACTAATTACATCAACAACTTTATTTCCAAATAAAGTCATATTCTGAGGCACCAAAAGTTAAAATTTCAACCTACCTTTCAGAAACACATTTTACCCCTAACAGGTATTTTTCTGAACTATCGCTGTTCGTTTTCTTTCATGTGATGTCCACTTCACTTCCCAAGGGAAGATCACTCTGATATTTGCCATCATTCTCAATGAGGTCAAAGCTTAACATTCTATGCTTCTCTGTAGATAATACCACCACAGTGGGAAATAAATCATTGGGATTAATTTCTTAATACATTTGATCTTTTTATTCTCCCTATGAATGAAGGATCCATGTCCCCTTTTTAAACACAATTTCACAGGACTCAGAACAGTGTCCTAACTATACCAGATTTTGAATTACCATGTGTTCAATGAACAATTCTTTTTTTAGAGGATGAATCCTCTTTAACTAACCTGAGTCACTTTCAAATGCTTTTCTAAAACCTAAACTGTGCTGCTTCTTGCTCAGGGCCTATAGGTCTGTTTCCACTTGTTACCCAGTGAAGGCCAAACCCTGCTGAAGGCTATATGAGTCTCAGCTACTATTTTTAATGACAGCCTTCAACAATAGCTAAGAGCAGATTAGAGCCCAGAGCTCTTTGAATGCATGAAAGGTGGAGGAGAAAGTGTCAATTGATATTAGAAATTACAATCCTCATCACTCACCAGCTTTAAATCTATTTCCAAAAGCATTATAGCTTCAAATGTTAGCAGAGTTTTAAAACTCTTTCAAATACTTTGATATCGGTGGTGGTAATAAGAGACAAAAGTGAAAACCACAGAAAAGAAAAATAAAGGATAAAAAGAATGCACTCTGTAGTTTGATCATTGACCATACTACCCACATTTTCTGCTGAATAATTTTTGCCCCAACAATATAATAAATATATCCTCTCAATAAGGTCTCCTAGGAAAGCCATTTTGCAAATAAACTGAGAATGTCAGGGAGTTAACATATTGTTTCCCTACCTTTTTTTTTTTTTTAAGATTTTATTTTTATTTATTTGATAGACAGAGATCACAAGTAGTCAGAGAGAGGCAGGCAGGGAGAGAGGAGGAAGCAGGCTCCCTGCTGAGCGGAGAGCTCGATGCAGGGCTCCATGCAGGGCTCGATGCAGGGCTGGATCCCAGGACCCTGAGACCATGAGCTGAGCCTAAGGCAGAGGCTTTAACCCCCTGAGCCACCCAGGCACCCCTTGTTTCCCTACTTTAATGGCTTTGGCATTAGAATGAAAGAGTAATAGATAGTGCATTCTCTGCCCCTTCCTTCTCCTCCCCACCCCTCTTTTTCTCTCCTGTTCTCATAGAAAAACTGCCCTTTGGATGTACAGTGAATTGCTTAAGCTATATAATATGTAATCTATTTAAGAAGTCCAGTCAGTGTTTAATGTTCTATACATTTGAACAAAGCCTTTTTAATCTATGAGTCTTAACTTTCCTTGTGCGGTTTGTTCAGTGCTCTCCTAAACAAAAATTCTTCCCGTTTCAGTCACTTTATGGTCCATCCATACGGATCGCCTTCTACTTCTCCATTTCTCACCATTTAGCAATAGCCTTGTGCACGTAAGAATTTAGTCTTCAAATCTGAAACAAAACTTGTTCAGTTTAAAAGGTGGTTTTATTTATATTGATGTAATTTTGGAGCAGTGTTTTTGGGGTCCTGAGCCAACGGCCAAGAAAGAACTCTTGAGCGGTCTTGGGGGCAAAAAGGTGGTTTTATTGAAGCATGGGGACAGGGCCTGTGGCAGGAAAAGCTGCTGCCACAGGATTGTGAGAAACAACTGATTATATACTTTGGGGTTGGAGGAAGTAAAGACAAAAGGAAGTTCCAAAAGGATTTTCATAGGCTAAAAAGACTCACAGGATACCTGAGGTCTGGCTTTTGTCAAGCTAAAGTCATTTTTCCCTCTAGCAAGGAATGAACATTAAGAGAGTTGGGAGCTGGGTGCCTGGGTGGCTCAGTTAGTTAAGCATCTGCCCTCAGCTCAGGTCATAATCCCCTGGAAACTAGCCCCGTGTTTGGGCTCCCTATGGTGCATTGGGTATCTGCTTGTCCCTCATCCTTTGCCCCTCCCGCTGCTCATGTTCTCTCTCTCAAATAGATAAAATCTTAAACAAACAAACAAAAAAAGACAGTCTGGAGCTTCCTGGGGTTATACTCTGCCTGCTTCAAGTATTTGTCAGTGGGCTATAGGTTGGAAGGACATTTAGTTTTATCTACGTTTCCTTCTGCCTTTGTTTCCCACATGAGTATTATTTTATTCATCCTCAAATACTACTAGCGTATTTTATGAAAATGAAAATTAGGATTCAGGTAAAGTAAATGCTTAGCCACAATAATATAACATAAATATAGGACTGAGTTTGGGACTAAAAATTTAGTATTTCTCAATCCAAACCCTTGGTTATTTTTTATTGTATTATAGCTTTCCTACAACCAGATCCTTACTGTGTATACTGCTAATATACTTATGGCTGGTGGGTGAAGATGATTTCAAGAGGTCAAAGAACAAAAATAATTGATTTCCTGTCACTGAGTCTAGGATAGCAGGGACACACTTACACACCATTCTTTGATATTGAGCATAATGATTGTAAAATAGAAATATGAATCAGAAAATTGACTGGAAAAGAGAAAGGCAATTGCTGGTAAATGGGACCTGAAGTAAATTGTTTGGGAAAAAAGAAATACCTGTTGGAAAGAAATGAAAGCATTATGACGGTAAACAAAAACTGTAAAATTTCCCTCTTACCTTGCTAAAATTGGAAAAGGCTCTGCATGTTGTCACTGATGTTTTGTTGTTGCTATTTTTACTTTGTTTTGTTTTGAGAACAAAGAATGTATGTGGCTGGGAAAACTCATTTGACCATGTGGACCAAGGATTTCCATAGGTGGACAGCATAACCTAATTACTTTTGGCTGGTAAAGACGACCACCTATTGGGAGAACCTAAATGGAAGAACTTTGTACATACTCATTCCTTTCATACCAGGGGTCAACACATATAAAACCAAGAATATGTACCATGGCACAACAGCAAGCATCAAAAAATATTTGCCAGATTTCTGTAACAGGCATTGTATTCATGGTGGTTATGTGTATGCATGCATGTATGCACATATTTCATTATTGTCTAATTCATTTCTTTATCCATAGTGTCTGTAAGACTTAAGTAATACTTTCCTTCCCCACATGAATTAATGTGATAGATATTCCCCAGTATAATATATATGAACAAATGGGATATTTATATGATTCTCATTCAGAGCTCTTGTGCCTGTCTCAAGAGCGACAGAGGTTACACTGGCAATTTCATGTAGATATTCCCAAAGGAAAGAAACATTGAGGGCATTCAGATATCATCACCCTTCATGTTCATTTTCCTGCCCTCATCTTTGGCCTCAATGAAAGTGAGAAATGGCTTTTTTATTCCACAGAAAAGGTTGCCTTGATATTGAAGAGCAATCAACTTACAGAACTTGGAGAAGAGTTTGTTGTGCCCTACATGAATGAACTAAAATCTACTTTTAGAATCATTTTCCCTGTGATACTGTTTCTGATTTCAATGGCCTAAAAATAAAGCCTTTCTTTTGAATATGACTCATTTGGAGCCAATGTTCTAAAGACATACGAATGTGAGCACCATTGAATAATTTAATGGGACTGTGCAAAGTAAATAGAGCAGTTAGAGTCCTTGCCAGTGGAGTAGAGAAAAACTGAACACAAGAAGCTTAATCTGCACAAGTAAACTGTCCTACTCAAACACGTACAGAAAGAATCAGACGATTAGCCAGCGGCTGCTTTTTATATATATAGCAAACAAACCCAATTACATGGGGAAGAATATTCAAGCACGGTATAAAAAGTTATCAGAGGGCCTGCAGAGATTCCCCCTGGAGCTTCCAAGCACAGATTCAGTAGCCAGTAATTTCTACTTTCTTAGATAATGCGCAAGGACCATGATGCTGATTAGCCCTTAAATCACACTCTCCCAGGAAAAGTAAAGCCTTTAATTTCATTAATGGGCAGAGACATGTCCCTGGTTTCCTCTTTTTCACCTTCAACACTTTCCTGGCAGTTGTAAGACACAATGTGAGGATGTGTGTTTTTGTGTCTGTGTGTCCATCTGTGTAAGAAGCAAGTTGAAGAGTTTGCTCCTCTGAGATCTAGACTAAGACACTTTATTAATAGTAAGAAAAGGTTCATCATTAATGTCAATTTGGAATCAGTATTTGAGTGATTGAAGGGGGGAACAGTATATTTTTTTTCATTGTCATCCATAACTAAACTCTCAAACCCTGCTTATATTTAAGTTCTCTGTGGCCTAGATGGCAAGAAATTAAAGGAAACTGTTGAGAAAAATGAAATTAATTGTTGACATATCTATCACTGTTATACTAACTGGGAGCCCCTTGATAGAGGGGCCTTGCCTTGGCTGACCATGAATGACAAAAAAACTATTATAATTCTCACTGTCTAGTACACACTTGATAGAAATGTATTTTTACTACTCTCAATTTAGGAAGAAGACAAGTACTCAAGTAATAAAAGTGAAGGAATAAATCAAAAGGATTTGTTTATTTATTCCAAATTAATAATTTGACTACTTAAAATTTTATTATTTACTTGTTTTTTTGTTTACTTATTTATTCCAGATTAACAATTTGACTACTAAAATTTTTAAATTTTGTTTATGAAAACTGCAAATAAAATTTAAAAAATAGTAACCTGGGAGAAATAATTACATCCATAAGACAAAAATTTTATCATCTTAAAATATAATGGATACATATATTTTGTATATGTATATATATATATATATATATATATATATAGAACATATATGTATATACATACATATAGAACTCATTAACATCTCAGTGATATGAATGAATAATTCACAGGGGAGATAAAAATAAACATAAAAAATGTTCAGCCTCACTATCAATAGAGTGTCATTTTCATTTTTCAAGGTAGAGTTACCATCAATTGAGATATATCAAGTTAACATACCATCAACTGACATGCCACTAACCAACATACTGGCAAATATAAGTAAAAAATGTGACAGTTATCTACAATTAGCAGAGAAATAACTATAGTTATTAGATATGGTTTATAGCCACTAAACAATGTCAACTATCATATATTAATATAATAAATTATAATAACTATTTTAATAACTCTTTGTTCTCATTTCTTTACAACTGGCCTGTAAATTTACAAATTAATAGACATATTTATTTTCCAAGGGATAAAAGTCATCACATGGACAGAGGTTTCTCCTTCTCTCTCTGTCGGTCTCTGTCTTTCTCTCTATATGTATATAATTATAGATGTTATTTTATATATTATAGTTTATAAATATAAAACATACATAAGTATAAAATATATATAAAATAGCTTCACAGATATATCTGCCTCTTTTCCCTCACACTGAGCATGGTCCAGTTACCTGCATCTACACAGAGCACTACTGAGAACTCAGCTCAGGAAAAAATAATAGAGTGAAAACATATATCAAGCCAGGCCTCTGGAGTTTTCATGGTCCAATTCTTTGCTGGAAGCAAAGATGGATAAAAGTATTTACCTCTTAAATGTTTACCTAATACTCTATGAAGCAGTGACCTTAAGTGGTCTTTACAGCTCATAGACCACACACACAAAATTATGAATGAGCAATTTTTATTCCCCTGAAACTAATGGTTCTGGCACTCTCTCCTCCTCTTCTCAAGGATTGCAAGTAATATTCTCTGGTCAGATTACTATAATTCATAGATGGCAGTGACCAGGTTTCTGAATTTAGGCTAAGCTGAGAGATGTTGAGGAGTAAATAGCAAGGAAAAACTGTCAGAGCTTTATTAGAAAAGGTTGATTCAGTTGACTTGGGACTCCAAACTTGACCTTGAGTAATCAATCAACTAGCAAATATTCAAATTTTCAACCATTGCCTCTTATGTGTCAGGGTATAAACTCAAGGTTCTTTGAGGGTATACACTCAAACTACCTGTGTCAGGTGGTCAATGAGACAAAGTGTGGCAGAGATTTGTACTGAACTCTTAGTAAATGTCCTTTTATAGATAGCAGCAGTCACTCAACTGTTCCCCCCTCATCATGTAGGAGTACATGTCCATTAACGTCATAACTTCTGATTTTTGAAAGAAGTAAGAAATTAAAAACCATGTGTCAAATATCCATTAAAATAAAATTAAGAAATAAACTCATTACTTTTATTTTAAATACATATCAAACTAAATAAACAACATGTATTGGTAGAACTCAGTCCATAGTTTTCCACTTTCAAATTTTGGGTAAAGCACGATGCTCGATATTTTGGAGAGACGTAATGAAGTGTAAGATTTAACTTCTGCTAATAAAAAGCTCTCCATAGAGATAAGAGGGTCATACATAGAAAGATGCCATAAAAAATATACAGCTTCCTTACCTCCTTCCTTCTTTCTTTTCGCCTTTCTTTCTTCTTTCTTGCCAAATTGGCAGCAGTAGGACCCACAGGAAAATAGGGCCTTGATGCGGTTGAGCCCATGTCAGTAAAAGCTGGTAGATTGTGGACAATGGGAATCAAGTTCCTCATTGTTGAATTTGAGAGTTATAAAAATGGGAAGGGAGACAATTAGAACGAACCCAGGATACTGGGTTAAAATTAAAGATATTGGTATAACGTCATGCTTTTAAAAGTATTATATGTTCTTCTATTTAAATACGGATACATGAGGATGAGTACAGAAATAAGTATAGGTGTATGTGTGTATGTGTGTGTCGTGTGTGTGTGTGTGTGTGTGTGTTTATACTTATTTCCTAACTCTCTTCACTGAAATGAGTGGTAGCAATGACACTTCAGCAGCAGTGAGAACACCGAATGTCCAGATCTTGGTTTCCATAAGCCATTCCCAGTGAAAGAAACCTAAGGGAGGAGAGTGAAACTATAAAGTAAGCCTGGAACATTTCACTGAGTCAGAAAAGAAAAATACTCAAAAAATAAATGAGGCAAGTTAAAAGAGAGAAAAAGCTAGCCTAAAGAGGCTTTTATCAATTAAAGCAATCTGAGAATCTTTTTAATTTTTATTCTGAATAATACAATATAGAGGAAATCCACAAAACCACACTTAAGAAAAAGAAAAAAAGCATATACTCTTCCTTTCAACAGACTGACAACTAATAAATGTAGAACTAAAGGGACTAAAAAATAACTATTTTGCAGCAATTAAAATATTAATTCATGAAAGAGACATCAGTAGATATTAAGTAAAAGTATGTGAAGAGATATATTTACAGAGTCTCAAGATATCTCACCAACACATTTATTGTCTAGAGTAACTTTATAAATAGGAAAAGTCTTTCAGGTACCACCTTAGTCATGTAGTAGAAGTTGGTTATCTCCCTCAAAGGAGATTCTACACTCATCTGGAGTCACAATTATTGTGACTTATGCCCAGAACACATCTTCAGATTGCCTGGCTTTGGTAGCCAGTGGAGCTTACACTTGCAGTTTCACGTGCTGGTATATATTTGCATTCTTTAAAAACTGTTGCATTTGTTAAAAACTGGCCTTCAACAGACAGCCTGTATATAGGTGTTGATAGAGATAGTCCCCTTTGGGACACTGACTGGCCTTGACACACCCTCAAGTACTGGAAACTATTAAAAAATAAAATAGGATGCTTGGACAATCACAAAGGTTTTAAAGAAACAAGTGCTAGGGAAAGTTTAATGAATAAAGCATATCTCCTGCAAAGTTCAACCCTTCAAGATAAAAAGAGGTTACTGTTACTACATCTAATGTGTAGACACCAACACAAAAAAGCAAAATGAAGAAACCAAGGAATGTCTTCTAAATGAAAGAAAAAGATCAAACCTTGGCATGGGGTGGTGGTGGGAGGAACTTAATGAAATAGAGATAAGTAATTTGCCTAATAAAAAATACAAAATAATGGTCATAAAGATGCTGACCTAACTTGAGAGAAGATGATGAACACAGTGAAAATTTCAACAAAGATATAGAAAATATAAGGAAATTCCAAAAAGAAGTAATATAGCTGAAGAATATAATAAATGGAATGTTACATATTGTAGAGGGGTCCAATAACAGATGAGGGAAAGTAGAATAAATGATAATTTATTTGAAGAAAGAGCAGAGGAACTCAGCCAAACAGTGGTAGAGAGAAAAAAGAATGAAAAAAATGAAGATAGCTTAAGGGACTAATGGGACAACATAAAGATTAACAGACTAACACTTGCATTTTGGGAGTCCCAGAAAGAGAAGAGAGAGGGGGAAATGAGCAGAGTACTTACTTGAAAAAATATTGCTAAAAATATTTCTAACCTGGGGAAGGAAATAGATATCCAAATCCAGGAAGCCCAGAGAGTTCCAAATAAGATGAATGTAAGGGGACCCGTGCCAAAACAAAGTATATTTAAAACGTCAAATATTAAAGACAAGGAGAGAGATAAGAGAAAAACAACTTGTTACATGCAAGGGAACTCCCATAAGACTATCAGTAGATTTTTTAGCAGAAACTTTGCAGGTCAGAAGAGAATGTCATGATATATTCAAAGTGCTGAAAGAAGGGAACAGAAAATACAAACAAACAAACAAACCAAACAAACAAATAAAAAAAGAACAACTTCCGACCAAATATACCTTAACTGGTAAAGTTATCGTTCAGAACTGAAGAAAAGATATGGAGTTTTCCAGACAAGCAAAAGATGAAATAATTCATTACCATTAAACCAGTCTTGCAAGAAACATTAAAGGGACTTCTTTAAGAAGAACACAAAAGGTGCAAATTATAACAGGAAAACATATGAGATTATTAATGTGACTAGTAGAGGTAAGTATATAATAAAGGTAATGAATTCATCACTTATAAACTATTATGAAAATTAAACCATAAAAGTAGCAAAAATAACTAATTATACTAATTAATCAAGGATTCACAGGATAAAAGATATAAGATGTGTTATCAAAAACATGAAATATGGGAGGAGAATAAAAATGAAGACTCTTTAAATGCATTCAAATGCAAGTTGCTGCTAACTTAAAATACACTATTATAAACATAAGTTATTTTATATAGGCCTCATTGTAACTACCAAGCAAAAACCCATAGTAGATACACAAAAGATAATGAGAAAGGAATCAAAACATGCCACAAAAGGGTCAGAGAGCAGTAGGAGAAAGGAACAGAAGAACTACAAAACAGCCAGAAAACAACAAAATGACAATAAGTGCATACCTATCAATAATGACTTTAGTCCAAAAAGAAAAGAAAAGAAATTTCAAGTGTAAATAAAGTAAATTCTCCAAAGTACATAGAGTGGCTGAATGGAAAATAATCAAGGCCCATCTATATGATTCCTACAACAAACTCATTTCAGACATAAGAACAATCAACAGTTGGAAAGTGAAAGGATGGAAAAAGATAATCCATGCAAATGGAAACCAAAAGAAAGCGGGGGTAGCTATATTTACATCACACAAAATGACTCTAAATCAAAGACTATACTATGAGAAAAAGAAGGGCATTATATAATGGTAAAAGTGTCAATCCAAGAAAAGGATATAACATTTATAAATATTTATGCAGCCAACATAGGAACATCTAAATATATGAACAAATATTAACACACCTAAGGGAGAAGTAGACAGCAATACATTAATAGTAGGTGATTTTAATGCCCCACTTACATGCATCAAAGGATAGCTCATGCAGACAGAAATCAATGAGGAAATATTGACTTTAAACAACACATTAGACACAGTGGACCTAAGATATATATATATATATATATATATATATATATATATATATATATATATATCACATATATATCACACAGAACCATCTATCCAAAAGCAACAGAATATCCAGTCTTCTCAAGTGCACATGGAACATTCTCCAGGATAAAATGCATGTTAGACCACAAAACAAATCTTAACAAATTTAAGAATATTGACATCATATCAAGCATTTTTTCCAACCACAATGGTATGAAACTAGAAACTAATTACAAGAAGAAAACTGAAAAATTCACAAATATGGGGACTTAAACAATATGCCATGGAACAAATAATGGGCCAATGAATAAATCAAAAAAGAAATAAAAAAAACTTGACAAATGAAAATAAAAATACAACATGCCAAAATTTATAGGATGCAGCAAAAGCAGTTCTAAGAGGGAAGTTCATAGGAATAATTGCCTACCTCAAGACATAAGAAAAACCTCAGATAACCTAAATTACACGGCAAGGAACTGGGAAAAGAAGAACAAACTAAGCTCAAGCTTAGGAAAGTAAGGACATAATGAAATCAGAGTGGAAATAAGTGAAATAGAGACTAAAAAGACATAAAATAAGTCAATAAAACTAAGAGTTGGTTCTTTGAAAAGAAAAACAAAATTGACAACATTTAGCCTGACACACCAAGAAAAAGAGAGCAAACTCGATTAAATCAGAAATGAAAAAGGAGACCTTACAACTAATACCAGAGAAACACAAAAGATCATAACAGACTACTATGAATAATTATACACTAACAAATTGTACACCCTAGAAATGGATAAATTCCTAGAAACATACAACCTTCCAAGACTTAATCATGAAGAAGTAGAAAATCTGAACAGACCAATTACTAGTAAGGAGATTGAATAAGTAAGCAAAAAAGTTGCAGCAAACGAAAGTCAAGGACCAGTTGGCTTCACTGGTAAATTCTACTAAACATTCAAAGAAGAATTAATACCAACCCTTTTCAAATTCTTCCAAAAAATATGAGAAGGGAATCCTTCCAAATTCATTTTATAAGATCAGAATTACCCTGATAATTTGGACAAAGGACACAAGACAAAAAATTGGACAAGGACACAAGAAAAAAGGTTACAGATCAATATTCCTGATGAACATAGATGCAAAAATTCTCAATTAACTATTAGTAAAAATTCAATAATACTTCAGAGATTCATACATCATCATCAAGCAGGATATATTCCAGGGATACAAGGATTGTTCAACATTGGCAAATCACTCACCAATCATTTGCCCCATCAGTGTGCTATACTACATTAACAAAATGAAGAATAAAAATCATATATCTCAATAGATACAGCAAGAGCATTTGACAAAATCCAACATCCATTCATAATTGAAACTCTCAACACAGTGAGTATTAGTGGGAATGCAACTCAGCATAATCAAGGCCTTACATGACATGCCAATAGATAACATCATACCCAATAAATAGGACTAATATACTATTGCAACCACTTTCATTCAACATAGTATTGAAAGTGCCAGCCACAGCAATTAGGTGAGTGAAAAAATACAAGATGTCCAAATTGGAAAAGAAGAAGTAAAATTGTCAGTATTTACAAATGACATGATCATAAATACTTCATGAAAAGTAATTTTAGAATTAATAAATTGAGTGAAATTGCAAGATACAAAATCAATATGCAGATATTTGTTGTGTTTCTACACACTAATAAACTATTAGAGACAGAAATGAAGAAAACAACACTAATTACATTAGAAAGGATGAAGTACTAAGAATAAATTTATCTAAGGTGCTGAAAGAGCTCTACACTGAACACTGTAAAACACTGATGAATGAAATTGAAGAAGATACAAATAAATGGAAAGGTATTTTGTGCTCATGGATTGTAAGAATTAATATTATTTAAAATGTCCTTTGTACCCAGGAAGATCTACAGATTCATTACAGTCCCTATCAAAATTCCAATGGCATTTTTCAGAGATAGAACAAACAGTCCTAAAATTTGTATAAAACCACAAAAGACCTCAAAGAGCTAAATCAATCTTGAGAATGAAGAACAAAGCAGAAGATATCATGCTCCTTGACTTCAAAATATATCACAAATCTATAGTAATTAAAATAGTATGACATGAAATAGTATTGACATGAAAACAGACACATAGATCAATGGAATAGAATAGCGGGCCCAGAAATAAACCCACACATATATGGTCAATTAATTTATGACAATAGAGTCAAGAGTATATAATGGGGAAGGAAAAGTCTCTCCAGTAAATGGTGTTATAAAAACTGAACAGCCACATGTATAAGAATAAAACTGGACCACTACTTTACACCATATATAAAAATTAATTCAAAATAGATTGAAGACATGAATGTAAGACCTGAAAACATGAAACTCTGAGAATAAGTCACAGGCAGTAAGATTCTTGGCATCAGTCTTGGCAGTGATTTTTTGGATTTGACACCAATAGTAAAGGCAACAAAAGCAAAAATAAGCAAATGGGACTACATCAAACCAAAAATCTTCTGTGTAGCAAGGGAAGCCAGCAACAAAATTAAAAGCAATATACCAAATGGGAGAAAATATTTTTAAATCACATATCTGATAAGGGGTTAATATCCAAAATATACAAAGAACTCATACAACTCAATAGCCAAATAACCAATTTGATTTGAAAAAGAGCAGGATCTGAGTAGACATTTTTGTAAAGAATACATACAGATTGCCAACAGGTACATGGGAAGATGCTCAACATCACTAATCATCAGGGAAATGCAAATCAACACCACAATAAAATGTCACCTAAAAACCTGTTACAATGGCTATTGTGAAAAAGAAAAGAAATAATAATTTTTGGTGAGGATGTGAAAAAAAGAAAACTTTGTGTACTATTGGTGGGAATGTAAATTGGTGCAGCCACTATGGAAAACAATATGGAGGTTCTTTTAAAAATTAAAAATAGAGCTACCATATGATCCAGCCATTCCACTTCTGGGCATTTATCCAAAGAAAATGAAAACATTAACTAAAAAAAAAAAAAATTGCATATGCAGGGCGCCTGGGTGTCTGGGTCAGTTAAGTATCTGATTCTTGATTTTGGCTCAAGTCATGAAATCAAGGTTATGAAATCGAGCCCCGTGTCACACCCAGTGTGGAGCCTGTTAAGATTCTCTCTCTTCCCATGTCTCTCCCCTCTATTCTCGCCCCCCACCAAAAAACCCACAAAACCCGTGTTCACTGTAGCATTATTTATGATATTGATATGATATTTATGATATTGGTATGATATGATTTATGATATTGATATGAAATGATAGTATTATTTATGAACTTGACTGTCCATTGACAGATGAATGGATAAAGAAAATGTAGCATTTATTGGGATGGAATATTATCCATAAGAAAGAATGATTTTGCCATTTGCTACAAATGGATGAAACTCAAGGACACTATGCCAATTGAAATAAGTCAGAGAAAGACAAATACCATATGATCTCACTTATTTGTGGAATCTAAAAACAACCACCACAGCAATAACAGCACAAACCAAACTCATAGATACAGTACTCTGACTGATGGTTGCCAGAGCTGGGGAGTAGGACAGGAGCAAAATGGCTGAAGGAAGTCAAAAGGAACAAACTTTCATTTATATAATAAATAAGTCATGGGTATATAATGAACAGCATAGCCACTATATTTAGTACTGTATGGCAAATTTTATAAAGATTTTTTTGAGAAGGAGACAGAGAGAGAGAGAGTGGGGGAGGGGCAGAGGGAGAGAATCTTGAAGCAGACTCCCCACTCAGTATGGAGCCTGATATAGGGCTCAGTCTCACAACCCATGAGATCATAATCTGAGCCAGAAACACCCAGCTGCCCCACTGTATTACATATTACATATTACACTGTATTACATAAGGTTGCTAAGGAACTAGATTTTAAAAATTCTCATCAGAAGGAAAAGAATTCTGTAAATATGTATGATGACAGATGTTAACTGGACTTAATGTGGTGATCATTTTGCAATATATAAAAATATAAAATAATTATGGTGTACATCTGAAACTAATATAATATTAAATGTCAAATATACCACAATAAAGAAAGTTGATTTTTTAAGTAATCAGACAAAGAAATGTGAAAATCTGATCAGGTGAATCACTTCTGTACTATTTAATGTCAAATAAAATCATAGTATAAATCTAATTCTGAGGAAACATTATGTATACACCTTGATAGCATGTTTTGCCATTAATAATACCTTTTTCTTTTCTCCCCATATTCAACTTATTTTTTTAAATGAATATATTTTTAAAAGATTTTGTTTGTTTTTTTGTTTGTTTATTTAGAGAATGGGAGTGGGGCAGGGAGGGGCAGAGGAAGAGGAAGAGGGAGAGAGAGAATCCCAAGCAGATTCTTCACTGAGCCCAAAGCAGGGCTTGATCTCACTACCCTAACACCATGAGCTGAGCCAAAAATCAAGAGTTGGATGCTTAATGGACTAATCCACCCAGGTGCTCCTCATTAATGTCTCCTACACAGTAGTTTAAATATTTCTTTCTGTTACCCTCCTTTTTACTTTCTCCTAACATAGTCTTCTGAGACTAGCTCCTCCTAAGCCCATGTTTTTTTCATCCATTACCATGACTTTGATTTCCACATTAGATTCTCTAGATCACAGATTCAGACCCACATGTTTAACTTTCTTTCTTTTTTTTTTTTTTTTTTTTTTTTAAGATTTTATTTGACAGACAGATCACAAGTAGGCAGAGAGGCAGGCAGAGAGAGAGAGGAGGAAGCAGGCTCCCTGCTGAGCAGAGAGCCCGACGTGGGGCTCGATCCCAGGACCCCGGGATCATGACCCGAGCCGAAAGCAGAGGCTTTAACCCACTGAGCCACCCAGGCGCCCCCATGTTTAACTTTCTACTGGGTAATTTCTCCTGGACAGGTAATGGACAACTGAAGGATGTTGGTCTTTTATTTTGTCTTGTAGGCTGCGTGTCCTCCTGCCTTCTGTACATTAGGAAATGATGTAACTCTGCCAGTTGCCTAAGCCTAAAACTTCATCCACCTTGTAACTCCCACTCTATTATAACCATCTGCAAACAACCACCATGTCTTCTCCATTTCCCTTAATATCTGTTGTAACTGTCAGTTTACAACCTTAATACTGCTCTCCCTGCTTAGAGTTTTGTACCTTTCTGATCCCTTTTCCACTCTATTACCAGGGTGACATTCCTCAAAGGAAATTGCCACAGTAACTCCTGCCGTACCTTTTCTTAGAGTACAGAATTAAATTTAATAATTGATGTATAAGACCTACCTAACACTCCCAGGAAACCCACATAATATGCCCCACCCTCTTCCCCTTAGGGTGTGATTTTTCACAAGGTGATCTTTACCTCCTTTCACTCATGCCAGGGCCAACCTTTCTTTCCTAACTCTAGCATTACTTTCACCAGCAATCTTTCCCTAATTCTCTAGGCTGGGTCAAGTTTCTCTTCCATATGTACCTATTACTTTCACTCTTGTTGCACTCATTCATCCTCTCACTAGACTGCCTTTTTATGGTTTTCTAATTCTTCTGACTGTATCAGGGATAGAACTTCTATTCAATATGAATTTTGCCTGGACACTTACTAACGTCTGTATTTTTGAAAAGGTGCAGCTTAGGAACAAGTCAGATACAGAGAAAGCACAGTGAATGAGATCAAGATGCATACTTGAACAGTTTTAACACCCTGAATTGAGGGCTGGTTCCTAAGGCAAATAGCACTTCCACATCAGTGTCCAAATAATATCCAACATAATGTTTGAAAAACAATTTGGAAAAAAAAAGTCTTCATGTCTGTCTGAATGACTTTCATGCATCTTTAGAGTCAGATAATTCCCTGAATCCATGATAAAATAGAGAAACTTTTTCATTTTGAGCAAACAGAAAGCATGCATAAGATAATCCAATTTTTAAATTTCCATAAATGTTGCTTTCTGCAAGGCACTACTCCAGCCTTTCTGATAACACCTTCTCTGATCTCCTACAGCACTTTGAGTCAATAGCCTCTTAGCATGTAAGTTTTAACTATAGCCCATTTCTAGATTGTTACATATTCTATATATCATTCACTAGAAATGCTCCCTCCATGTCAATCTCATGTTCGCTATCCTAAAAAACTCCAATTAACTCAAGTGTCAAGTTGAAAGGTTATCTTGTCACCCTGTGCTTGACTCATTTGTCCCTCATTCCAAATACTTCTAAGTACAGGTCAACATAGTATATATTCTATAAAAATAATTAATGATAACAGCTGTATTTGTCTCTATCTTCTGCTTGATTGGGGGCTCATGAAAGGCAGAAATTTCAAATTCATCCTTGTACCAATTCATTGCCAGGTATTGCCTGGCTTAGATAGCATTTTAGAAGTTTTTATCAGATTCAGATTGAACTAAAATTTTATTTGTGTGTATCCAATGATACATTACCCTCTTTGCAAGCTGTAAGTGTGTTTATTTATAATAGTTTTATCAAGATATAACTGATGTATTATACTTCACTCTCTTAAAGCATACATTTTAGTGGTTTTTAGTATATCCACATAGTTCTACAACAACTGTCATTATCTAGTTTTCTAATTTTAGCATAATTTTGACATCCCTAAAATAAACCCTATATACTTTATCAGGTACTTTTCATTCCCCTCTCCCCAGCTCCTAAAAAACTACTTATTTATGTCTTTATGGATTTACTTATCCTGAACTTTTTGTATAACTGAAGTCATGCAATATATGGCCTTTCATGTTCAGCTGCTTTTTCTTAGTACAGTGTTTTTAGGGTTCATCCATGATGTAGTCTATGTTAATATTCCATTCTTTAAATGGCTAAGTAACATTCCATTGTATGACATACCATATTTTGTTTATCCATTCATGAGTTGATGTACATTTGTGTTGTCTCCACTTTTTGGCTGTTATGGATAATGCTATTATGAACATTTGTGTATAATCTCATGTGTAGACATATATTTTCCTTTCTCTTGGGTATAAACTGAGGAGTATAATTTCAGGGTTATGTGGTAACTCTACACTTAACATTTTGAACAATTGCCAAACTTTTTAAATGGGTGTACTATTTTACATTCTTACCAGCAATGTTTAAGTGTTCCAGTTTCATATCATCACCAATGCTTATCCATTTTTTAAAATTGTAGACATCCTAATGATGGGAAATAATATCTCATTTCAGCTTTAATTTGCATTTCTGTAATGATGATTTTCTTGTGTTTATTGGACTTTTATATATTTTCTTTGGAGAACTATACATTAAACTCCTTTGTGGATTTTCTTTGAGTTTTAATTAGATTCTCTTTTTAATATTGAACTATAAAAGCTCCCTACATGTCCTCATCAAATATGTAATTTCCAAATATTTTCATTGCTTCATATATTTTATATATATGTACAAACATATAAATATAACATGTATTGCTATATAGACAAGTCTTAATTAAGTTAAAGCTTCACAGAGGGACCCCCCGCTTTGTTTGCCTGACCTTAGTCTCCAACTTGGCTTTCTTGCCCAGGTTTGCACCTCTTCTAAAAATGGTCTCCTATTTTTAACCTTTTCATATGGATCTCTCCCAACCATTCAGAAAATTCTATCATCTATATACAGTGACATTCTCAACCCGTGATTCTTGCACTCTATACAATAGTAAACACTCTGGGTTCTGAGGGAGATCTTAAAAGAATAAATCGAGCTAGATCTTGACAAGCTATATTCTTCATAATATTTTGAGTTTGGGTGGGGTGGATTATTCTTTAATCTTGTAAATTGGCCAGGGACAGTTATGATCTCTCTGAGTCTGATCCCTATTGACTAAAATGTTCAGGATGGCTGGCTTACTTTTTCAGATATTTTGCGTCTGAATTTTGGATATTTAGCCCAAAAAAACAAATATCAATCATCAAAAACATCAAGATCAAAACCTCAGAAGAGGCAGAAAGGTATTTTTCCAGCAGAGTCATCATCTGACATCTTCCACAGAGCCCTATAGTTGTACAAAATCTATTTAGTTCAAATACTTTATTTCCCTTCTTTTGGTGTACATATCTTTAGGTCCATTGGAAATGATAAGAGGCTTTCATCACTGAGGTATATGCTTATTAATGTCCACTGCCTTAGATTATATTCATAGCCAAATGCCTTTGTTTAATTTTCCATTTAGTTTTAATCTTCTGGCTATACTTGTATCTTCTACTGACTGCAGTATGGACTGGAACACATAGTAGCTGATTAGTAATTACACACTGACTTAAAGAGATGTCACAAGAATGAGATTTTCCTCATTTATTTAAATCTCAGCTTTGCAAACTTCCTTTAGATTTTATTAATGAGAAAACCAATCTTGGGCAATTAAAAAAATAAGGAAAGTTCTTCTTTGTTTTGGTTTTGTGTTACCTTTCTTTTCCTTTAGCATTTTGTCTCCTTATCTAGATTCCCAGTTTTATAGGTAGTGGTTTCCCATTCCAGTGTTAAATAAATGATACCATACACAAATTTTATTATATATTATTTTGAATCTTTTCCTCAATATTTATTATCAGTTCTATCATTATTACTTTTGCTATAATAATAATTATTATTATTTTGGAGGCTAAACAACCCAGAAAGAATTTGCACAAAACTAATTTGATGAAGGCTGACTCCTGAGGATAATTTGGTAACTTCCAGAAACTCTCAAATCACAATTACTGGATTGTTGCCTGATCCAGTTCAGCATGGATCATGCCCTGTTCCAGTCTAAAGTTGCTGATAATTTATTTAGCTTGGCACCTTTCGGCAAATGGTCCCTCCAAGAACATGCCAGGTGGAAGGCTCAGAGCAAATTCATCTACAAGCCACACATATTGCCCTGCAGCTACTTTATTTGAGAACTTTGACAAGAATCCTTTCATGGAAGAAAATCTACAGTGTACTTTACTTTAAAAAAACCTTTTTTTTTTTCCCTCTGCCTCTTTCTGCTCTTCTTTGATCTTCTTTGCTTCTCCTGTTTCCACATTTTTTTCCTTCTTTCAACCTATGGAAACAGTAATGAATACTTATGAGAGGGAGCTTAAACTAGCTCAGACCTTCATTTTCAGTAAATTAGTTAAGAGGACGCAAATCTGTTAAACTCTTGGGTGAACATTGGATTGGGTTTGTTTAAGGAATTCTTGGACTATGATCAGAGAATGGAGGCTTTTATCCCTGAATGTCAGTCTCTAAGAAATGAAGAAGGAAAGCACTGTGTAGTGATTTGGCCAAATTTACTTCTCTAGTTACTCACCAAGTCAGAAAGCAGTGATGCTTAGATCACTGATAATAGGGTAATATGTTACCTTTTTTAAATGAATGAAAATATTTATTAGGTGAGAAATAATAGTTAAGTAGTTATATAGAAGATAAACATATAGAGTGACAGTTTAAAGTTATAGTTCATAAGTACAAGTTATGGTATACTAAATGATTTTAGAAATTGGGAGACCTATGCATCATAGTTAACATACCAGGCTTGTTGTATTTCATAATAACAGCTCCCGTATACTGAAAATTTAGTTTGTGACAGGTACTTAAATTTAACTCCCAATCCTTTAGGTTAAATACTATTATTTTCACTGTAAATGGTTGAGGAAACATAGGCTCCTAGATTTAGTAATTTGTTCAATCTCACACATTTAGGAATTTGAGGATATAAAATTTGAAAGAATTTAATTCTCCCTGTTTTAAGGATACCCAGCATTTGTTTTAATGAAATATGATAAGACACACAAATATAGAAATGACTGCCATGAATGAAGAAGTTTCCCTACAGTTCCCTAGAAACAAAAGCCATGGAACTCCATGCAGGGGGCCACATGGAGAAGCAGCAGTTAATCCGGATGCAGAAAAAGCAAGGGGAAATGTGGGCAGTAGCCTGTATCGTGGTTTCTGTGGGAAAGAATAGACGAAGCAGGGCAAGCTAGTTTGAATAATTTCATCACTCCCTACACATAGGAGCTTTTCTGTTTTTCTGGTACCAGTTATTTGGATGATTAGGGCAGGTGGGTAGTGGCCTGAGATATGACAGTCTGATAGAGAAAGTGGTGGCATATAGGCTCTAAATTGGTTGGTTTGCATTTGAATTTCATGCTTCTATAAGAGTTGTTTACTATCTCAAGGAATATCTAGGATGGTGGGAAGGACAGTTCCTTCAGAGTCAGTAAGAATCCAGAGGTTAACACATTAGGATAGGGAAAATATAAGGCATGCTTAGTACTTCAGTATCCAACCTCCACGGTGTTGTAAACTTCATATATCAAAACCCAGTGGTTTAAAACAAAAACAAAAACGAGAACCTGTGTCTTGTCTTATTTATCAGGGTTTCCTTGACCTTTTGAATAAATATCTTCATTTAAGTGGAAAACTTTGATGGGTCTACCTAGCTGTGAGATTACACAGTAAAAGTCTTAAATATATGGAATATATAAAAGCACAACAAAAATTAAAACAATATACATTGAAACTATATACACAATTTTACACATGCTTATTTCTTATTCATAAGTTTGCATAGCCATTATTTTGATTACATGAGAAAAGGAAAGGTCATAGTAGATAGGATAATGTTTCCTCTTCAAGCGTTTGCTGTGTTTGTTTTCTCAGCTAGTGTCAATATAATGTCCAGTTAAAATAATCATTCCCCTTTGCAGTGCCAGTTAAAACTTTAATCTGCTCTCTCACTAACCAATAGCCAGAGTTACTCAAAAAGACATTCCAACAACAACAAAAAAAGATATTCCAACATGAGTTGAAAAATTCACTAGATCAGTGTTTTTCCAAAGGATTTTCAGAAAAATTTTCTTTACAACATCTTATCTGGTAATTTATCATATAAAACACGGAAAAGCAAAATTTTTCATACTTACTTTAAAAAACAAAGTTTCACTTTTTAAAAACTGTTTCTGGGTGGGGGTGGAGGGAGATACTTTCCAGAAACAGTTTTGTGTGAAAGGTAATCTTTGAGAAATACAAGTTGTAAATTATTAGATTAGATATTTATAACCCATCCCACTCTAAATTTTATAATCTTCATCTAACTTCTTGGTGGTAGTAGTGTTTGGTCACTGTGAAAAACCAAAAGAACATGGTAGAGGAGAAATGTAGACCTAGAAAATTCTACAGGTCATCTAGATTAGTGGTTTTAATCAGTATTGATCCCAGCACTGCCTTAGCTTTGTCTTCTGAGTCCAGCCTGTCTTCCCAGTTTATATCTTGGTGCTCTAGATATTGCACAAAGCTCAAGTGAATTCTAATTAGTTTTTTGGTCTATGGTACCTGGAGAGATATAATCAAATTTCTACTTATTATTAATCTCCGTTGGTGTTTATAAAGGCAATGGATAAATTAGGCATTATAGAAACACCTTAAAATTTTAGGTATAACCAAAGTGCTTAATATAAATGTGTCAATTTTCAAAAATTACATTTTGGTAATGTGCAGCATACTAAGGACTTAACCACATAAAGTCGTCATCTTAGAAGAGCTTCATTTGGACAGCCCTTAGTAGGTTTGCATTACCGTTGACAAATAAAAACACTGAGTTCATACATTTTTATGAAACCAAATCTGTAAGCATTCTTTCTTTCAGTATTTTACCATGACAACATTGTCTCTCTTTTGACTACAGAGTGAAACGTCTATGCAAATTTCTATACAGTTAGCTTACGTAAAAATATAATGAGCCATATCAGACACAGGAAATTTCAAGTATAAATATGTGTCCTTCCTCATCAAAAAATTAGGAAAATATTTAGCCTAGAAGACTAGTCCAATAGATTTTCTCCTTTTATTATCCTGGTTGGGTACCAATAGTTGATGCTTTTTGAAATATCTATGTTGATCTTGGGCTGGAGAAAGTACTTAGTATAGCAATTATAGAGAATTGTAAGTCAATTCTGTTTACACTTCTCGGTGCTTCTTCTTTACTTAGTGCATTGCTAACTTCTGTTTCTCTAGTTTTGCTAACTATACCCATCTATGAAATGCTGTAGTTTAGAGTTGGCCCTTCATTAATGTTTCAGTTGCCAAAAAAAGCAATTTACTTGTTTTGTTTTTTCTTTAGAATAGGTCCCTGTTCTGCATATACTCTGACAAGCATTCCTGGAACTTTCTCTGCAGTTTTGCACCTTGCCCTGTTCTCCCCCTCTGGGATGCTATGTTCTCTAACAATCTGATAGGTAGGTAGATAGGTAGATAGATAGATAGTTAGATAGAGCTTTAACACTGCTTCTCTGTGTTTCTATATATCTTTCTCCTCCCATCTCTCCCCACCTATGCTCTATAGAACATTGTTAACTTTAGAACAGATTGTAAAAATCCCTTACTTTTTGGAAGCAGACAGTAATGTCTACTTTGAAGAAGACACCTCCATGTAACACAAAAGTCTTTTGATTATAGCATATGTTATTTATATTACCCTCAATTCTCCCTCTGCCTGTTGTAGCCTGGGGTATTTCATGCTCCCTAATACATAGTCCATCCATATCCATGAATTGTCTTCACTGATGTTAATACTAGCTCTCTGGAATTTTCTTTCTTCAAAGTAGACAAAATCAAATTTTTAGCACTGTACTGAAACTCCCAAATGTTTACACTGAATATGGATTTTGGTGATAAGATCAATACCATCCACCATTTCCAGTAGCTTTTCAAGCAGGAAAAAGGTGATCCAAATAATCCTGGGAAGATGAAGATATGGATGGCAGGTACAGAAGAGAAAAGTGAAAAAGAAGGTCTTCGAAGTAAGAGGGAAAAGGAGGCAGATAAGATAATAGAGGAGAGGACAGAATTATTCAGTCTTGGAAGGTTACAAAATGAAAGCTCTGGAAGCTAAGGTTGCCTCTAAAGGAGGGGCCCCTGCTAAAGATGTGTCTTTTCCTGGAGGATAGTAGCAGAGCTCTGAAAACAACAATGAGTCTGCTGTGTCCACCTGATTGTGAGATGGCTTTGTATATATATGTATTTAGAAGAAGGAAAATTTTGGAAAGGGGACAGCAAGGGCTTAGAAAGATTATTAAATTAATGCCATAGAAGAATTATCAGGACCTGAGTTACAGGTTTTGTGGTTGGAACTTCAAAGAAAGAATGGATAATTTTTGTTGTTGTTGTTCTAAGATCACACTATTTATAAAAAGCACAGGCAGGGAAATGAACCCATTGCAAAAGGCTGATTAAATCCCTCTGCCATCATCTTTGGTCTGCCAATGACCTCCCTCTTTATTGCAACTTTTAATGGTGCTACACTACTTTAGCAGGGAGCGCTACACTACTTTAGCAGGAAGCACTACACTGTTGTGTGGTCATTTAGGTGATTCTTCCCTATACACAGTGTGTTTTATATCCTTAGCTACCAAAGGGGTTGCTGCCTGGCAGCATTTCTTTTTATAAGTCATTTAAAATGTCTTAGGAATCATTTTATGACAACTTTACAAGGTTTTCTTATGTGACCATAGTCATCCGTGAAGATATAACTAATGATTTTACTTCCTAATCCTCAAATTTCTGTGGATTCACATTATAATGAAATCTATAAAACTCATAAGATTTGTAATGAAAGTAACCCTGGTGTTCTAGGAAGAAAAAAAAAATCCAAATGTCAAGGTAGAGTTGGTGGGACATTACAATACTGCTGTATTAAAGTTTCTCAGATACTCATGTAGGCTGCCAAATGCATAGAATTCATAAAACCACAAATTATCATTAGGTGGGTAAGGTGAAGAGAAATGGTCAAGAGATAGTGGCTGGCTCCTTAGAGATGAGCAGTGAGTCAAATCTCGATCATGGTGTCTAGAAAGCAAGTAGAAAGACCATGAAGCATGAATTCTTATGTGATTCCCACTTAGCTCTCCAATCACTAATCAGGTTTTTCAAGAAAAATTCCATGCAACAAATATGTAATAGTGTATGGTTTATTGAGTATACACTAGGCTATATGAGGGATGCAAACATAGTTTACAGTTGGAAATATAAATCTGGATTTATTATTTATGATTCAATCATGGCAAGTAGAGAACAATGAAGGAAAATATATTGTCATGTTAAATTGAATATGTTTGACAGGAAAAGATACAGGGATTGAACAAATGAAACCTGAGTTATGGTTACAGATGAGCTACTTTTTTTATTATCTTTGATTCATCACTTTATTTCAGTTTACTCCATTATTAAATATAAGAACAGAAGATCTGGAATATTAATACAAAATAGTCTAATGAGATCTTTTTAAACAATGTATTTTTCACCCTTTATAATTAAAATTATTAATAGAATAGCTTGGATATATAAACACTTGTCTTCAAATTAACACTAGGCTACGATGTGTATATTTTAGAACTCCAACCATAAATGGCACAGTTCAGTTGATGATTGTAAAGAACAGGCTATATAAAATCATACCAGTTAGTAAAAATGAGTATTTCATATGACTTCATGTACTTGATGCAAGTATATGAAGTTGATTTAACTTCTTCTCTAAAATACAGTCCCACAATTGGATGACAAATGGCAATAAGAAAATATATGCTGTTGAATTTCCTTTTTCCTGCAGTATTACACCTGATGACTTAGAATCATGCTGTTGAAGGCAAAGATTAGTAAAGGAAATATGTTGACTAACTTAAAAGTAACCACTGTGTCATTTAATGAGCCATTCTAAAGAGTTTTAGTGTATTGACAAGAAGATCCAGAAACTTCTCAACAGTGCTTTGAATGATTAAGATAGTAATGTGGACCAGCTGAAAAAATGATATATTCTGGCACAACTAAAAAAAAGACAACAGATGTCCTGGAAATACTGCATTTTTGTTAATATATGAGATAAAATCATTTGTACATTGTTTCTAAAGCAATCAGGGGTTACTCATATCTCTAGGTTTATCAAGACCATAGGAAGAAACTTAAAAAGCAAAATGAACTTCTAACATAACTTTCAGCTTTCAAATTTTAAAAAAATATATATTTTTTTTCTCAACCACATCGTAAATACTGAAGTTAGGTCCAACATTATCTACAAACATAAGGACTTCCAATAATATGTAATCACAGATATACCAAGAAGGTTGGAAAGACATCTTCCATAGTCTTCTCATCACAGTGACTAAAAGTCAGGCTTTAGAGAGTAATCCTTTTGAGTTATTGATTTACGGTATGATTTGTGACTTACTAGATTCCACATTTCTAGAAGAATATAACCTACATTATATCAGCTATAAACATTTTGTAGGTAGAATGAGTTAAAGAAGACCATATGTATTTCTTGCTTTGAGAGAAAGTTCATCCCAGGTCCCTGAACAGAAAGTTATAGGATAGTCTTCTCACTGCTGAAAATTATGTGAGAAAGAGAGGCGAGGTGGGTGGGGAGGATGTGCTGTAGGCAAAGTACTGCTTGTTGTCCTACCAGCATTAAGTTACCTCAGTGATAAGTCATATATTCTCTTGCCCCTGTATCCAGCTTTGCCATGAAGAAGCACTGTATGGGAGAGAATGACATCCTTATCATGTCAGAGTAAGAGCTTTCTACCATCTTGCTCCCAAAGGATACTAATTTTGATAAAGACCCACAGACAAGAAGTATCCTGTAGAATTCCAGGATTCTAGTGAATAAGTGACAGCAGAGTTGGAGGAAAAGTTTTTTAGATTGGATGCATTGATTTCAGCAAGAATAATCGTTTTGTTGTACCCATAGCATCACTACACAAGGTGGCACAGCTCAGTGCCAAAAGAAACTTCCTTAGCCTGCAATTTCTCCTACAGATAAAAGTAAGAGCATGTTAGTGAGCTTTCCCAGCTGTGTGGGGGTGCAGACAAAGAGAACTACTCCTTTCCTGTCTAGTTTAGAATATTTAGTTTGTGAACTACATGACTAGGTGACAGAAGCCAGAGCTCAGAACAGAATATATCAAAGGGATGAAGATCTTACTAACTAAAAATTAATAACAGGAGAAAAACTGGAAAATGCAAAAACATGTGGAAATAAACAGATTTCTAAACAACCAATGAGTCAAAGAAGAAATAACCAAACAAGGAAAATTTTTAAAATTAATTTTATTTTTTATAAACATATAATATATTTTTATCCCCAGGGGTACAGGTCTGTGAATCGCCAGGTTTACACACTTCACAGCACTCACCATAGCACATACCCTCCCCAATGCTCATAACCCCACCCCCACTCCCAACCCCCCTCCCCCCATCAACCCTCAGTTTGTTTTGTGAGATTATGAGTCACTTATGGTTTGTCTCCCTCCCAATCCCATCTTGTTTCATTTACTCTTCTCCTACCCCCTTAAGCCCCCATGTTGCATCTCCTCTCCCTCATATCAGGGAGATCATATGATAGTTGTGTTTCTCCGATTGACTTATTTCGCTAAGTATGATACCCTCTAGTTCCATCCACGTCGTCGCAAATGGCAAGATTTCATTTCTTTTGATGGCTGCATAGTATTCCATTGTGTATATATACCACATCTTCTTTATCCATTCGTCTGTTGATGGACATCTAGGTTCTTTCCATACTTTGGCTATTGTAGACATTGCTGCTATAAACATTCGGGTGCACGTGCCCCTTCGGATCACTACGTTTGTATCTTTAGGGTAAATTCCCAGCAGTGCAATTGCTGGGTCATAGGGTAGTTCTATTTTCAACATTTTGAGGAACCTCCATGCTGTTTTCCAGAGTGGTTGCACCAGCTTGCATTCCCACCAACAGTGTAGGAGGGTTCCCCTTTCTCCGCATCCTCGCCAGCAACTGTCATTTCCTGACTTGTTAATTTTAGCCATTCTGACTGGTGTGAGGTGGTATCTCATTGTGGTTTTGATCTGTATTTCCCTGATGCCGAGTGATATGGAGCACTTTTTCAGGTGTCTGTTGGCCATCTGGATGTCTTCTTTGCGGAAATGTCTGTTCATGTCCTTTGCCCATTTCTTGATTGGATTATTTGTCCTTTGAGTGTTGAGTTGCTAAGTTCTTTATAGATTTTGGACACTAGCCCTTTATCTGATATGTCATTTGCAAATATCTTCTCCCATTCTGTCAGTTGTCTTTTGGTTTTGTTAACTGCCAAACAAGGAAAATTTAAAAAACATCTTGAGACAATCAAAAATAGAAACAAAACATACCAAAACTTATTGGAAGCAGTAAAAGCAGCTTTAAAAGTGAATATTATAGCAATAAATACTTACTTTAAGAGAATAGAAAGATTTCAAGTAACCAACCTAACTTTACATGTCAAGGAAGTAGGAAAAATAAATAAATAAATAAAAGAACCAACTAATCTGTAAGTGAAGGGGGAAAAGCATAAAGAAGGAAATAAAAATCAGAGCAGAAATAGAAACCATAAAAGAGAAAGATCAAATTAAACTAAGCTGGCTTTCTAAAAAGATAAACTGGCATAACTGTAGCTATACTAAGAAATAGAGATTACTAAATAAATAAAATCAGAAAGAAAGAGAAGACATCACAACTGATACCACAGAAAGCATCATAACAGGCTACTATAGACAACTAGGTGCCCCCTCAAATTGTATAACCTAGAAAAAAATGGATAGATTTCTAGAAACACAGAACTTACCAAGGCTGAATCATGAATAGAGAACATCTGAACAGACCAATAATGAGTAAGGAGATCGAGTCAATAATCAAAAACCCCCTGATAAAAAAAGCCCAGGACCAGATGTTTTCACTGGTGAATTCAACCAAATATTTAAAGAATTAACTCCAATTCTTTTCAAACTCTTCTAGAAGTTGATAGAGGAGGGAACATTCCCAAACTCCTTGTACAAGGAAAGTATTATTGTGATACCAAAAGCAGAATAATACACTATAAGAAAAGAACATCACAGCCCAATGTTCCTGATGAATATAAATGCAAAAAGTCTAAACCAAACAGTAGCAAAACCAAATTCAACACACACACGGCCAACAAGTACATGAAAAGACACTTAACGTCACTAATCATCAGGGAAGTGGGAATCAAAACTAGGAGATAGCACCTTGCACATGTTACAATGTCTATTATCAGAAAGACAAAGAAAAACAAATTCTTCTACACTGTTGCTAATGAGAATGTAAATCAGTGCAGCCACTATGGACAGTATGAAGATTCCTCAAAAAATTAAAAGTAGAGCTACCATATCAATCAGCAGTCCTGCTTCTGGGTGTATATTCAGAGGAAACAAAATCACTACCTTGAGATATCTACACCCATGTTCATTGCAATATTATTTACAATAGCCAAAACATAGAACAACCTAAGTGTCTATTGAGAAATGCATGGATAAAGAAAATACGGGGTGCGCGTGTGTGTGTGTGTGTGTGTGTGTATGTGTGTGTACTCACAATGGAAATATTATTCAACCATAAAAATGAAGGAAATGCTGCCATTCATGACAACAAGGATGGACCTTGAGGGCGTTATGCTAAGCGACATAAGTCAAGCAGAGAAAGAAAAGCATTGTGTGATCTTACTTACATGTAGAATCTTAAAACGCTGAACTTCTAGAAACAAAGAGTGAAAAAGTAGTTACCATGGGCTAGAAAGTGAGGAAATGCTGATCAAAGGGTACAAACTTCTAGTTATAAGATGAATAAATTCCAGGTATGTAATGTATAACAAGGTGACTACAGTTAATGATACTGAATTATATACTTGATAGTTGCGAAGAGAGTAGATCTTAAATATTCTTATCACACACACACATACAAAAAAGTAATTCTGTATGACGATGGAGATACTAATTAACTTTGTTGTGGTAATTATTTTACAAAATATATTTGTATCTAATCATCACATTTGACACCTTAAACTTATACAGTCTTATATGTCAATTATCTGTCAATAAAGCTAGGGGGAAAAGAAGCATTGTGTGGGACTTAGCCATCTGTATAGCACATTCTTTACTTTAAAAGTCCAAGTTTTAACATAGCAAATTAGTTACTATCTCTTGGGGAAGCTATTAGATGACTTATAAATGGTAGCATGCTTACCCATTGTGAGTTAAACTGTATCTGTATATTGCACACTATATGATATACTCCTTAATCCACAATAATTTTACTTCAATATCTTGCCTATTATAGTGCTAATGAGTACACAAGAGAACAAGGGACATTTATGCACACAAAAGTCAACTATTACCTATGTAAATAGTATTAATTACAGTAGTAACATATGATTGCAAAAGAAAAATACATCTTTGGTATCGTGCTAACAGCTCAATAAGATATTCTATTTGTGTCATATTTGGTGCATTATTTTTATAATTTTCTAGTCAAGGAGAAAATGGAAAATACTGATGTGTTCTGCTGAATTCCAGATTACTCTTCTTTTCTGGCCTCAAATGATTTGACTTTGGTGGTAACACAATCAACTAGATAAGCCCATTAGCTTGTTAGCTAGAGTAATATAAGCATTAACATCTGACTCAATGAAAAATAAAGTACTGAGCAATGGGCTGACATAGTTTGGGACTTGGGATCACATAGTGAGGTGATGTAACCTAAGTTATACTTTCTTTTAACTGTGATCTTTTAGTAATCATTCAGTTACTAAAGACATGAAGAGACTGAGAATTTTAATGTTATGAATTGTTTAAAATATAGTTATTAGTGGGCCATTGTTTTAATATCATCCTTCAATAACTGGGTGCATACACTGATGATCAATATAAATATTTAGCCTACTTAGCATGGAATAACTAAGGATAATATTATTTCACTAATATATACAAATTAGAGATGGTCCCATCATAAAACATCTCAATTTTCTGTTACTTCAATTTAGTGGATGAATTTAAGTGTGCAAAACTCTCATCTTTTATACTTTTTAAGGGTAGACATGATTTTTTTAATGTGAATCCCAGAGAAACCAGAAATTTGCCTTGTGAGATTAGAAACTTCCTTACAGTAGATGAAAAAAAAGGAAACAAACATCATTTGATTTTATTCCAGAATCATATTGAATCATATTGGAACTGCACTGCAGGGAGGCTGAGCCAAGTTGGACATGTTCGAAAGAAAAACATCTTGTTTAGAATCCTTGGACTTGTTGTTTGGGTGAAGCCTGTTGGGAGTAGGTAGATGTAATTGAAAAAGAGAGACAGAGCTGTACTTCTTCCCCTGAGCTCTTTCACCAGGGAGAGGGAATTAGACCAGTATCTTTGGGAATGGAGTTACCTGTTGGTCAGGGGCCAGAGTGTTGCTTTGGAGAGAGACTTATATTTGTTAATTATCTCCAAGAGAGTTTAAAAAGCTGGTAGACAAGAATTCATGTTTTGACTGTTGCTTAACATGAACAATGGCATCTTCTGTGTGTGTGTGTGTGTGTGTGTGTGTGTGTGTGTGTGTGTGCGCACATTATGACTTTTTTTACTGCTCTCACAAGCACCTCTCTTTGAGGCCTCTACACATTGTTTCCTTACCCCCAGCCACTCTTTCTCTTTCTGAAGTAGATATTATTATCTTGTCATTATTTTTACACTACCTTTCAATGTGTTACAATTTTATCATGTCATTGTTCAAGTTAAAATAGGCTAACTAGTCATGGTTCAGGAGAACAGGTGGGTCATACCTGGAGCATCCCTCAATTAAGACTATAAGGAATAATACTGAGTTCTAAGTTGCCAAGACAAGCAATAAGACATCAATTGGAGAAAATATGATTGGTAAGCCTGATGCTGAGCTCTAAAGGTTAGTGCCCATCAAAACATACATAACTTCTCTCAGCTTGCTCATTTTGAATTTATCAAATATGAGGAAGGAAAATTATTCTCAGTCATTTAATTTTCAACTTATTAAACACTGGAGATAGTGATTTCTATATGCTCAGCCCACAGTCTCCCTTGCCTTATCCACTTTGAGAAATGACTCGTGCCAATAATTAAATTCAAATCCAGTGCATAGCACGTTCCAGTGCAACCTGTTTAAATAGAGTGACTCAGATTTTTCTCCAGACTTGGGTGTCCTAACACTGATGGGGTGGAGAAGAAGAAAAATAAATTGATTATAGCCATAAAGGTTTGGTGCTGAAGACTAGATACAATCAAAGACAAATTTTCCCAGAGGAAAATGAGTGACATTAAACTATCGCTAAAAGAATTAATGAATATAAATCGTTTAGGTTGTGAACTTAGACAGAAAAGATAATTTTTTTAAGTATGGGAAGGAGAAAAAGGGAATAAACAAAAAGTGAAAATTAATGAAACAAAATAAAAATATATTACTGTTAAAAGAATTTTAAAGATTTTTATTTTTTTTTAAAGATTTTATTTATTTATTTGACAGAAAGAGATCACAAGTAGGCAGAGAGGCAGGCGGAGAGAGAGGGGGAAGCAGGCTCCCTGCGGAGCAGAGAGCCCAATGCGGGGCTCGATCCCAGGACTCTGGGATCATGACCTGAGCTGAAGGCAGAGGCTTTAACCCACTGAGCCACCCAGGCGCCCCATTTTAAAGATTTTTGAATTAAATCATCAAGTATGAAATAATTTAATGAAGAAAAAAGACAAAAAGTGAATACACATTATTAGATATGCTGATAGGGCAATAACCAGAGAATAAAAGAGAACAGTAACTCAGTACAGAGAGTATTGTAATCAACACTATACAAAACTTTACAATCCACAATGAAAATGAACGATTTTGTAATAAAGTATAAAAGGTCAAAATTAATCAAAGAAGAATCTCAACAATTATACTATAACAATCAACCATAAAAATTGTTTAAAGAAGAAAGGCAAGGGGGGAGGAAAAAAGGAACCACTCACCCTTCAAAACAAAATAAACAAAAATAGATCCTGATTAATACATTCACTCTGACTACTAACAGAAATGTCAAAAATTTAAACTTTAAAAGAGAAAAAGAATGCATTAGTACAAAAACATTAACATATGCTATCCAAACAATTGCTTAGCAGTGCAATTTACAAGTATCAAATTAAAAATACAAAGTGTAAAAATACTAAGCACATTTTAAAATTCTGCTGAGAAACATAAAAATGCTTTAAAAAGTGAAAAAATCATTTCCTTTGCTTAGATTAGAAGTTTAATATTTGAAGGAATATAATCTCCTTGAATTACATCATAAACATTAAATATATTAAAAATTAGAAGAGAAAAGCAAAGATCACTGTGGGCTTCCAGTTAAGGCCATGAAGGAACAACAGAGTCTGAAATTAACATTTCCACTGTAAACAACCAGGAAACTAGATGAAATATATAAAAACCTCTATTTCAGACCTTGAACAATGGGAAGGCAAGATTTTGATCCAGGGGAAAGAATAACTAATCAAGTATGCCTAAAATTGGTCCATTTTGCTGAGAGATAATTTCTATACTACTAGAGGGAGTTTTGCACAGTTATGACCAGTATACAGAAATCAGTTGCATTTCAATCTCAATAAATTATTGAACATAAATTACAAGGAAAAAAAAAAAAAACTTAATAAATCTAACAAGTGGCACCTGGGTGGTACAAGTAAGAATCTGACTCTTGCTGTCAGCTGTGATCTCAGGGTCATGAGATCAAGCCCTGCTTTGGGCTCTGCTCCCAGTACAGAATCTGCTTGGGATTCTCTCTCCTTCTCCTTCAACCCCTCACCTTTGTGCTCTCTCTGTCTCTAAAATAAAGAAATAAATCTCAAAAAAAGAATAAATTTAACAAAATATTTGTAAGATGTGTACGCTGACAACTGTAAAACACTGAGAAAACAAAGACTTATGTACATAAATGGAGAGATATAACAATATAACATTTTCATGGATCATTAGGCATCTTTCAAAATTTTGCCCAAAGTCATTCATAGATTCAAAGTAATCCCAAATAAAACTCAATGGATTTCTTTAGAAATTGACTAGCTGATTTTAGAATTTATATGGAAATGATAATGGTCAAAAATAGCAAAAACAAAGTTGGGGATTTTGCCTTATTTGAAGACTTACTATAAATTGAGAAAAAATTGAGAATAAAGACAATATTACCAGAGTGTATATATATATATATATATATATATTACCAGAGTATGTGTGTGTGTGTGTATATATCAATATTACCAGAGTATGTGTGTGTGTGTGTATATATATATATATATATATATATATATATACACGTATATATATATATCAAGGCAACAGAATAGAGTCCAGAAATCAATTGACTATATATGTATGAGTCTGCACCCATATATATATATATATGTGTATATATATACATATATGGTCAATTGTTTTTCAATAAAGAATGCCAATGTAAATTTAGTAAGGGATAGCATCTTTATAACAAAAGGTGATGGTATTTCTAGATATATATATGAAAAATAAGGAACCTCAAACTTCTTTACCTCCCCACATAAACGAAAGTTAACTCAAAATAGATCATAGATCTAAATATAAAAACTATTAGGGATGCCTGGGTGGCTCAGTGGGTTAAAGCCTCTGCCTTCGGCTCAGGTCATGATCCCAGGGTCCTGGGATCAAACCCCATATCCAGCTCTCTGCTCAGTGGGGAGCCTGCTTCTTCATCTCTCTCTCTGCCTGCCTCTCTGCCTACTTGTAATCTGTCTGTCAAATACATAAATAAATCTTTAAAAATAAATAAATAAATAAATATAAAAACTATTATTATAAAACTTGTAGATGGAAACATAAGAGAAAACTCTTGTGTCTTTGTGCAAAGCAAAAATTTCTTACATAGAACTCATAAAGAGCTAACCATAAAAGAAAAACATAAATTGACCTTCATTAAAATAGAAAATTCTGCTTTTTGAAAGACATTATTAAGAAAATAAAAAGTTAAACCACAGACAGGAGGAAAATATGTGCAACTCATACACTTGGCAAAGAACTAATTCCCAGGAAATATATTAAAAACATCTTCTGTAACCCCATACTAATGACACAAACCCAATTTTTTAAATGAGGAAGAGTTAAAAAGACACTTTGGAAATAAAGATATACAAATGGCCAATAAGCAAATGAAAAGATACCCAACATTAACCTTGAGGGAAATGCAAATAAAATCAATAGAGGTAGACCTACAGGCTCATTAGAATGAGTAAAATTAAAACACACCCCAACACACACACATACACACACACACACACACACACACACTCACACTAAACATAGTGTTGGTGAGGATGTAGAGTAACTGAAACTCTCATATAATCCTGGTAAAAATTTAAAATGGTTCAACCCATTTGGAAGAGTTTTATAGTTTAACATTCTTAAAATGTTGAACGTGGAATTTTATGAAGTAGAGCAATTATACCGCTAAGTAGAAAAGAAATGAAAAAATGTCCTTACAAAGACTTGCATATGTTTATTTAGAGAAGCTTTATACATAATAGCCAAAAATTGGAAACCCTAATACTGTTTACCAACAGATGAGTGAATAAACAAATTGTGATATAGCATGCAGGGAAATGCCGACCAAAAGTAAAAAGAAACAAAGTAATGGTAGACAATCACATGATCAATCTAAAATCATGTCAAAGAATCCAGACATGAATGAGCACAGGCCGTGTCATTCCATTTATGTGAAACTCTCAAAAGGACAGACTTAATCTGAAATGATAGAAGGCAGAGTAGCTGTTGGCTGGGGCCAGATGTGGATGATGCTTGTTGGGAGGGGCCGTGAAAGACCCTTTTGGGTGGCGATTACATGGGTAAAATCTGTTGAACTGTGCAATTAAAATTATTAGATTTTATATAAATTGTAACTTAGTAAGCTGAATTTAACAGAATAATATGTTTATAAGAACTAACCAGAGGGATTTTATGCTGATATAAGTGTAAATAAAGTTAATGTTGTTAGGAAAACAGTTGAAAATGGAAAAAATGAAGAGATGAGAGGTAACTAATAGTAGGAGATACACAGCTGCAGTAATTATGACAGTTTGAAACAATGTATGAATGGCTTAGAATAAGAGAGGGCTTTTATAATTAATTGAATGAGCATGTAAATCTTAACAAGTAATACTCTATAGACATCAGTTCAGAATTAGGTTTTGAGTTTTCTTACATTGTTCAAGGTAAAGCAAATTTGAAAACATTTCTGATACCTCAAAAAGATTTAAAAACCAAGGGATATATTCAGGGTACATTTGTGCTCGCTGAAAAACAAATCCATATAAATCAGGAACTATTTGCACATGATAGTCAAGTAGCATTTTAGAAAAAAATCTAGCTGTATAATGTACCAATATTCAATTGATGCAATTCTTATTTTTCCCTCTATTTAAACAGTTTTCTTAGTCTGATAATATGGTATATCAAAAATATATTTCAGGGGCGCCTGGGTGGCTCAGTGCGTTAAAGCCTCTGCCTTCGGCTCAGGTCATGATCCCAGGGTCCTGGGATTGAGCCCCACAACAGGCTCTCTGCTCCACGGGGAGCCTGCTTCCTCCTCTCTCTCTCTCTGCCTGCCTCTCTGCCTAGTTGTGATCTCTGTCTGTCAAATAAATAAATAAAATATTTAATATATATATATATATATATATATATATATATATATATTTCATAAAACAAGTGATATTGATACACCCGTTTTCCTTTAGGCTCAGTTATCTTTTTAAATGCAGATATGGCCCTACCTTCAATATTGACAGTTGTACACACAATTTGAAGAAGTCAAAACATTTGAACCATGAAAACTTTAAGGAAGATATGTGTCATAAAATTGCGGGCTAAGGGGAATTGGGAATGTGGATGGCTGAAAAATACTCTGCTTCAGAGGGAAAGGAGCTAAATTCCAAGTTTTACTATTCCTCAGAGGAAACCTGAATGCATTCTCATGCCCTGGATTTTATAACTCAAGAAAGGATCATGGTGAAGAAACCTGAGAGGATGGTCAAGATGATAGACCAAAAAAAAAAAAAAAAGAGAGAGAGAGAGAGAGAGATACTTGACTTCAGAGTTCAGGCAAACACTGAGATTTTCATCCTGGCATTGTCTTGGATCTATGAACATACCAGGCACACCCCAGCCTTGGGATCTTTGCATGTGCTGATCCTGCCACCTGGAAAGCTGTTCTCACAGACTGACTTTCTCCCTTTCTTCCCATCTTCAATCAAATGTCCACCTACTTAGAAAAGCCTGGTCAGCCTATCTTACTGTGGTCTGGCCACAACCGCTATTGCTCTTCCTCTCCAGCCCACACACGTCCTAGTTCCCATTCTGTTTTAGTATCTCCTTAGCATTTTAGATGCTCTGGCAAAGTTAGATGAATAGATAGATAGACAGATAGATAGATGATAGGTAGATATATGATAGATGTTTCATTTTGTCTGTTTCCCCTCAGAATAGCTTTGTGAAGGCAGAGATTTCCGTGTTTTGTCACTGCTCTATCCCAGCACCTATAATGATGCATGGCACAAAATGGTACTTAATAAATATTTATTGACTGACTGACTAACCAGATGAATGAATTAGTGATTGACTGAAGACTGAAAATCACAACCAGGGCTTGAAGTTTAAAACTGCTATATGGGAGGGTAGGGGAAGAAAACAGGCATGCCAGTGTCATGGACTACCCTTCCCAGAGAATCCTTCTCTAAGATTTTCAAAGTAGCAAATTCGGGGTTAACAAAAAGTTTTTATTACACACTAAAAGAGGGTCTGTGTGTAAGAACCTTAATAAAATTTTAGGTGAATCAATGAGGACAGTGCATAATGGGCTTTAATAGAAATGAGTATTTTTCATAAGTAAAGCTAATCTCTGAATTGTCACCATGATAGATATTCCTGCAACTCTAAAACAACATCTGATGCTACTGATGGAAGCCAGTTCTCAGGCTAAATGAAGCATGCTGCCCTACTGTGACAAATCCAATTAATCTATTTATTCAACAACATTTATTGCCTACTTTTAACAAATAGCATACCTAAGAGACAATAGGAATTACTGGTTAGGAGTTACTGGTTTTTTACTACATATGCATGTATATTGAACAATGTAAAGCGTTGGTCTCATATTTTTTTTTAATTAGTGTTAAGAGGTACTTCTGAAGTGACTTGCATATTCTAAGTTCCAGAATTTGACTTTACCTCTTAGCGTGTCCCTGCTTGGAGTAAACACCTAGCCTGCTGAGATCTTAAGCGTCTGCAAACACAAAATAAATATGATACAAATTAAATTAAACTGGAGTCCACAGTCACAAGGAAGATAATATGAATGGACCCTCATCTGTTTTTATCACCCTGATGCTACATCACTTACAGATACCCTCTTTTACTCCACTGGTTCCACGTTACACAGAAGTTTGAGTTTGATAAAATCTTATGGCTTTTATGCTGCTTACCACCAACTCTCTGTTGGTCTGCAACTGTCCAAAGTTCAAAAGTAAAACAAAATTTTTCAACAGCTGTGGTATAGCTTTAAATACTATCTTATTTGTAACTTCTTACTGGATAGATCTTTACCATTAAAAAAAAAAAAGACAAAAGAGAAAAGAAATATAAGTAGGTATTCTGTCCTTTAATGCAAGTTGCAGAATCTGCAATACTTAGAGATAATCTAGAAAACAATTTCCCTTTTTTAAAGTTTGAGACATTAGCAAAAACACATCTATTTTAACATAAGATTAATTTTTTCAAGGAAAAACACTCTGAAATAAAGTTCCTGACACAGGGCAAAATAATTTATTCAGTAACACACATTCCACGTGTTTATTTTCATATGAAATCTACCTCCACATTCCAGCTAGAAGCTAAGGGGGAAAAAAAAGGATGAGTGATACATTGTTTTATCCAAAAAGTGTGGATTTCATATAACACAGGGAGAATTGAGGCTATCAAGAGACCGGTGGGAGAAGTTATTTGTAAGGAAATATTTCAAGTGTAAGATGAAAGATTTGTGAAAAAAAAATCTTTTCTGTTACCAACAAAAAACTTGCCTTGAAAGAGATACTGGTTCTGGTTAACTAAAACAGTAAGGTTGAAAAAATAACCTTACATTATTATAGAGAGTAATAGAAGAAACAGTCTCATAGATATCAGGTTAACAACAGAAACATTTTGACATATCTACTGTGAAACTTTTGTTTCTAAAAGTAACATATTAGATTCCTCTCCCACCCTTGCTAGAGGAAAAGCCTGTCTCAACACTGATGTGAGTTAACTGGTTTCTTACTACATATGCATGTATATTGAACAATGTAAAGCGTTGGTCTCATATTTTTAAAATTATGCAATTGACATCATACTGTATAGCTCCCTCTACAACGTTTTCTCAATTTTATGTTTTCAAAACTTATCAATTCATCTATCATTTTATATGTATAGCTAGCAAGTATTCCATTGCAAGAATATGCCACAATTTATTTGTCCCTTCTCCTGTTTATAGACATTTAGGTCGTTTCAGTTTTTCTCTGTGCTGCAATAATCATTCATGTACATTCTTCCCCAAGTCATGAACTATGGTTTCTCTGGAGTATATGGTTGTGAGTAGAATTGCTTGTTCTCAGAGAATGAAGCCTTTAAATTTATTATAAATTAACAAACTGCCCTTGTAAGTTACACTAATTTATATCACAATCAGTGACTGAAAGGGTCCCCCTTGCTGTAGTCAGGGCTTTCCTAGGGGTTATCACCATATGCTGAGAAGCACTGGAATTTGTGGAGAAGTTTTGGTTGTCATAATGGCTAGAAAGTGCTTCTGGTGTTAAGTGGGTGGGGTCAGGAATGTGCAATGACGAACAATTCATGTCACAGTCTGTCATGACAAGAATTGTCCTTCTCCTCAAAGAACTTTTAAAAATATAACTGGACATTTATGAAGATAAGCAAAGCTGAACAAAAGAAACAAAGCAAAAATCCAAAGTTGTGTGTAATTATCAAAGTTATAAATTAGCTTCCATATAATCCAAAGAATTTTTTTGCTTAGTTTTAATCTCTACATAATTTTTAATGACTAGAATCACTATATAAACTGTAGGAAGGATATACTTTTCATTTTTGCTGGGAGATACAGATATGCATAAAAATCAGTACTTTAAAAAGCTTTACAAAACACATTACTACTGACGACAATACCGATGATCAATAAATTCTCTACTAAAAATGCCAGGATCTGTCTTGTACTCTTTGTTGTCCTTTTCACCGTGATATGGATGCAAATGCCTGACATTATGCTGTTATGCTCAAGTATTTATGTATTAAACTGTACAATCATATTAAAATTACTCTTTTATTCCTTCTTTCATATTTTATTTATAATATATTATGATACTATGATATTATATTATTGGGTTTTTCAAAGTATATATACAGGCAGGTAATATTACCTATGAGTTTTATACGAGGCTACTAAAGGAGACATTATGCCCAAAACAAAGTATTGGCAGACATTTTAAATTTTGCCAATCAGATGCAGGTAACATATTTTATTTTTCATTTTCCTGATAAGATTTAGGTTGAACACCTTTTCATATCATTAATGAACACTTTTTGTCTTTAATGTATCATGTTCATAACCTTTGAGTTATTTGTATCTTCCTTACTGGTTTGGTAATATTTTTTTTTTAAGATTTTATTTTTAAGTAATGTCTACACTCAGCATGGGGCTCAAACTTAAGACCCGGAGCTCAAGTCACGCGCTCTACTAACCCAACCAGCCATGCACCCCTGTGAATCCTTAATATATACCCTAGAATAAACATTAGTTACCTAAGTGCTTTATAAATATTTTCTTGCCATATGTTGTCCTTTAACTGTGCTTATTATACTTTTTTTTTGTAGAGAAGTTTAAATTTTATTGTAATTTTGCATGTTTAAACTATTCTAAGGCTTTTATGCAAAATTAATGCTAACCAAGATAAATCCCCCCCCGGAATTTATAAATCTTTGATCTTTTAGTTGCTTTTGCTATTTTGAAGGAAATGCCAATTTTCAGTGGGAAGTTGTGTGTTGTTTCTCCATTTCTCACTTCACCCTCCATTTTCTTACCTGTTTTTGTCTCAAGATTTTGGCTTTGCCCCCTGCTCACTGAACCTCGGTCCTCATAGCTGTGGGTCAGGTCTCTTTCCTGCTAGGCTACAGGGGATTTTGCACTTCCTGTCATCCAGCCAACTATACTTTATTGCATTTTATGATCATATAGCTTTGACCCTGTCTTTATTCTTCCCTAGATTCTTAAGTTTCTGCTTCCTTAAGCCACTTCAGCGTAGACTGTTCTGACCACTGAGCTGTGGGTGTCTTTAGGCTGGTGATCTGTTACTGAATATCATCGCCATTATCTGTTTGCTGACTTGGATACAAACAGGCCTGACACCATAGCTGTGCTCAGTGTTCTCTGCATCTCTTCCATTTCAGTATATAAACTGGTTTTTGAACCTGCGTAAAAGTGCTCTTGTTGCCATTGCTGTTTACTTTTTTATATTTTCTTTATCATGCTGTGTATTTGAACCATGGGCTTTGCCTCAAGTTGCAAACATACTCTTTAGTAGAATTTGAGTACATATTTTGAGGAAAGGGGAATAGATTGAGCATTTGTTAAATGCCACACATTAAAACATGGATACACTACACCTGTGAAGGGAGAATGTCTGTCATTGTGATGAGGAAGCTATAACCCAGGCTTATGAACAAGCATAACTCCATCCCTTCCTGAGGCAAGACTGTAATTTCTTAATAACAACCCAAGGTTTCAAGTTAATGGAGCTGCCACAGAGGCAGTGAGTGTAACTGAGACCCCCTAAGTGTTTATATGCTCTTGTCTTACCTATTTATTTTCATTTGTGAGTCTAGGTTGAGAGTGATAATTGTTTAATTGTGCATATTGGCTTTTTCATTTTTTAAATTTAACATTCCCAATGTTTTTAATCTAAAAGAATGCCTCATGCTGTGATAATCAACATGATAAAATGTAAAAATAAATAAATGGCCCACATTTAAAAGATTCCTCTTATCTACCAACAAGCTCTATCTGCTGAATGTAAACTTAATTGCAATATATTTTCTTAATGGTCTCCTTTAATTGGTTACCCTGCTATGGTATCTTTGGAAAGTTGAAGTTCTATAACAAAACATTAATGGTTAGTTCTCACACAGAAGCTTATAATGATCAGAGCACATAAAAATAACATTTCTTCAATATTTAGACATTTTAACAATATTTGTTCTCCCAGTCCATGAGCATGGAATGTCTTTCCATTTCTTTGTGTCATCTCCAATTTCTTTCATCGGTGTTTTATAGTTTTCAGAATACAAGTCTTTAACCTCTTTGGTTAGGCTTATTCCTAAGTATCTTATTATTGTTGGTGCCATTTCTTCAATATCTAACCATTATGTGAAAGTGAATATACTTTGACTTTCCTCAAGTTGAATTTCTTTTTTACAATAATATTAAAATTTGTAGTAAAGACAACATGGCAGACAGAGACTGGAGCCATTTACAAAATGCCATAAGAAACAGAAAACTTAACCTAGAATTTGAGCCTCTTCCAGTTCTTTGATCAGTTGGCACTTTGAAATTGCAAACTCTTTGAAGACAGTATGTATCAGTTACCAATAATGTCCATTCAACTTAGTACTCTGCTCACAGAGGCCCAAATAAATCATGAAATTAGCGTGTTCTCTTCTGCTCCACTCAGAGACAGAGCTGTATGGTGTCATTTTCTTTGTTCCTTCAACTTCTTAAACATTATTCTATTCCCCAAATAAAATGATCTAATGGGCCTCCAGAAATTATTAAGCATTAAAAATAATAATTTGAATGTTTAAATCACATGTACTTTTTGTCAAGTCAATTTTTATAGAAATCACCTTTGTACTCCTTTCTCAATATATTCTCTGCCCTTACCTGGAGGGCCTCCTATGCCCATGTATTCATAAGTCATGCATTGTTTGCTCTACACTTTACATACATATTCTCATTCTGTTCTTAGCATTCTGCAACTTTCTTTTTTCACTCAACATTAAAATTTTCAAAGTAAATCCATATTTATACAGTACTTTCTCATTCATTTATCAGTACGTGAAAAATCTTGTTGTTTATTTTTTTAAGTAATCTCTACACCCAATGTGGGGCTTGAACTCACAAGCCTGAGAACGAAAGTTGCATGCTCTCCCAACTGAGCTAGCCAGGTACCCTTCAGTATGTGAAAATTTTAAATTCTCCCAATGGATGTTTCCATGTTTTTGGTATTACAGAGACATTTACTTTTCCAGTCATGGAAACTGGAAGCACTATGCTAACAGTGTGTGAAAACTCCTGATTGTCATATCCTGTCTAGCCCTTTGCACAGTTGTATTTCTAAACATCAGTGATGAAATTTATGCACAAAGTCAAGTCTATCCCAATTTATGATTGATAAAGCTTGTTTTTATATCTTTTCATTTCGTTTCTTTTTAAATTTCTAAATATATTTTTGCCTTCATTCTCAAGCAAATGCCATCTTATATTTCATAATCGTTTACTATATATAGATCAATGTATTATACATTTTAGTATAAAGGCACTGAGATAATTGAGTATGCATTTAGGTTGTGTGATGGTAGTTATTTTACTATTTTTTTCAACTTTAAGTATTTTTTCCTGGATCATCGAATTCATTACTTTCTCTTTCTCCTATACACATCTTTCTATCTTCTTTTAAGAGTCATCTCCAAATTCCTGATAAATAATACATTTTCTTTTTGAGTCATCCTGATGGGTGATTAAGCTGTTTATTAACATTTACTAACATTCCTTCTTGTTGACTTTTTTTTTTCTTTTTCTTTTTGTGGTAGCCAACTGGTGACTTGAGCACATGGTCCAGATCACACCTCCCTCACTGATTTGATAAATCTACGGTCTTTTGTTGAGACCTTGATGAAAAATGCTAAATTTGACAGAATCTGCTATCTTTTGAGGTCTTGGTAACATACACTAAATATGCTCCGCTTTTACACACATGTGGAGATGATATATTAAACAATCAATTTCTTGCTCTCATGAAGATAGTTTAGTTGGAGCTCATCTAACAACATGAGAGAGTTTAGTTGGAGCTTTCATTCAAATCCCCTGAAAGCAATATATGGTACAAGGCACTGCACTGTAGTGATGAAGAGTGATTTTTGAGATTGTATCTATGTCAGCCTTTCCCACAGAGGAGCTCCCCCCCCCCTTTTCTTCTACATCTTTATTTCTTCAAATTATTTTCTTCCTTTTCTTTTTGGAAAGGAGAGAAAGAAGGATTATTCTTCCACAAACCGTGTTCAAAAACAGTTGTTACTTCTCATGTTTTGCTGATGTATAGGTATATCATACCCACAGTCTTAAAAATTGGGAAGAAAAAAAAAACAAAACAAAACCTTCCCAGCCCAATTAAACTGTCATTATGGTCTTCCATATTTCCATTCATATTGTTCTAATTATCAGAATATGCACATGAAGGAATGAGGGAAGAGATGGTTTCTCCGTTAGTAGTGATCTGCTCTCTGTTAGCTGCTGATGGCAGGTTCATAATTATGTGACTGAGAGGATTAAAGATTTATGCATATTAGGGCTATATGAACAGAAAATAACTGCCATGATGGTATCAGTGGATGTCTGCTAGGCTCTAGGATAACTGGTCCAGAACCGAAAAATCTAGTCAGTAGATATCTGGTTGTTGAGAGTTGCCAAAGTGACAGATTCCTACTTTTAACCAAAATACATCTAGTCAATATTATTTCAAAACAGCCTGTCAATTCAGTAAAACAACTACTGAAAAGAGTAAGTTGAATCTTTTACTAGACTGAATTTACTGGTAGCTCAACCAAAATATCCATTCATTTTCTCTTTCAACCCATCGATGTTTATTGAGAACTAACCTGTGCTCAATTTACACTCAGTAATGAACAAGACAGACGGTTTCCTACAAACACACGTAGCTTTGGTTCTAGAAGCTGGAGAGAGAATGTATCATCTGCTGGAAGTTGAAACTAAAGGTTTTACAATAGCTATCTTTTAAAATGGAGCAATTCTTAGATTAAGAAGGATCATACAGAACATATCTAAAACATCTATTAATATAGTATCTTGTTAGTCTCAGTTTACACTGGCTGCAACACTTTAACCCTGGAGACCCAAATTATGGGACTAGAACCAGCAGTATCAACATCACATGGAAACCAGTTAGAAATACAGATTCTTCAGCCTCACCCCACATCTGTATCAGAAATTTGGATTCCAGTGCAGGCTAAAATTTGAGGAAAAATCAGTGTGTAACAAAGTTACCTGTAGGTCACTCACTCACTCACACATTACAGACCACTGGATCTCATGCCCAGAGTCTCAGAATCAGTGGGACTCTAGGGGAACTTGATAGTTTACATATTATTTTTTGAAAATTTACATTTTTTTAAATTTTATTTTTTATGAAAATTTACATTTTTAATGAACTTCTGGGTGATGCTGAGCTGGTGGTAGGAGGCCCATACTTGAAGAACTACTGGCTTATTGGATATCGATCCTGAATGAACATTACATGAAAATTGTCTGGAAGCTTCTAAAAACACCAGTATTTGGACTCTACCCCAGAACAATTAATGCAGAATCTCTGCATGTGTGCCCAGACTTTGCATTTAAACAATGAATTACCTGTGATTCTGATGTATATCCAGGTTTTAGGAAGCATGCTTTAAGAAAATCACTCCATCTCCCTGTATCCTTTAGCACACGAGTAGAATGCTATTCTTCCTACTAAAAACCATTGGGAATTTGAAGCAGAACTCATTTTCAGCTTTTTCTACATAATGCTCCCCCCAAAGCAATAGTAAAATGAAAAAAAAAAAAATCAATGAAACGTATTATCCAGCATTATCTAGGTCAAAATAATATATTAAAACCCTAGGTATTCTGCAGAATTCAACTTAATAAGCAACTCTCAACTATATTGAAACTTTTTCCAACTGGGACACATGTGTAAATACAACTCTTAACAGTTTTCATTTTTTTAGGAAGACATGAATATGGGTCGTGGCATAAACGTTAATCACAGTCTTACATCTTGGATCGTAGTGGAATAGAAATGCAAAAATATTTACTTTATGGATGCACTGAAATAAATGATAAATCCCTTGTCTGGCACTGAAGCCATTACATCCACTAGTCAAGATGAAGTCTGTAACCTGCTCTTGGAGTGAAGAGCAAATGGCAATTTGTTTGGGGGAGCTAATTCTTGCTGTGTCTAGGAGACTGTGGCCTCTCTTATCAGTCTTCTGTTCAGCAGGGAACCAGTAGGCCTTGGGGGTCTCTTTGTTTACTATCTTAGTCCTTTTCCATTACAATAAGCACCAGGCCTGTAAGTTATTCTGTTCCCCAGACTAGTCTCCTGTGGCTTTAAAGCTCTCCAAATGCCACAAGTTCTCAATACCCCCACTTCCCAACTCCCCTGCAGAATTTTTAAGTGCCAAGAAGCTGGAAAAATACAGATGGCATAATTATATATTTTGCAGTTGATTAATCACCACAAAACATTAATCACATTTTGTATAACAATACATAATCAAATTCTTTATAGTAGAAATTAAGTTTCTTTCTGATAGAGAATGGATTCCTTTAGGATATTGACAGGGTTTTTCAGCATCTGTTTGGCTCCCATTCCACATCTGCATTTGATTTTTGTCTGCTTTAGGGCTTAGTAAAGTGTGGCTTAAAGGTTGTTTTATGACTATAAATGTATGTGCTAATAGAAAAATTTGTTGAAAGGAAAATATTTGCACAAGTTAGATACTATAAATATATTTTTTCCAGGCCATAACATGTTTCTTTAGTGAAAACCATTGGATTTTGTTTTCCTAAAGAATAATCCCACTGAAATCAAATATAAATTATACATGTGTTTTTTTCCTCTTAATAGCTATTGAGATAAATTCTTAATCTTGTATATTATTATGAGACAAAATCTATGTATAACTTTTATAGAAATAATGTTTTATTATTATGAGACAAAATCTATGTATAACTTTTATAGAAATAATGTTTTTATAGTATAAGTGCCTAATTTCTTGATTATTATAAAGTAATCATACAGATTGTTTGCTATCAATTTGCGTATGCATATAGGTATTTATAATCATTTGCCAAATAACAATAAATGTATACACATTACATATATTATACACAAGCATACACAAGCTTAAAATTGCTTCTCTCGTTTACTATTTGGAACTTACAAACCGAAATTAACATACTTAGTAGTTTCAGTCACTCCAAAATGGTTACATATATTTCTGCCTGTATTTATACCTTTATTATGTCTCCAGGAAAAATTATGGAACAAAGATATACATTCTCTGCTTTCAAGTATTTAATCAGAATAGCTTAAGCATACAAAACAAGGGAATTTTCCAAAGCAAATATAAACAATAATAATAATAATAACTTCACATATACATTATTGTGTGTGTGTGTGTGTGTGTGTGTGTGTGTGCGCGCGTGCGATGCTACTTTTATTCCACCATGATTACACAGCTAGCCTGTGGAACTCAAATAGAAATTCACATGATCATGTTATTCTGGCCCAGTATTGAAACTCGTACCACAGCATAGGTACACATGTAAATATTAATTTATCCCTAAAGTACTATTGAAGAAAAAGTATAAGGGAAACATAAATTTAGGTTAGATTATTTGGATTAGAGGGAAGAATCATGCTGCATAATCTGATTACTGGAAAGACAGACAAAGTATGCTAATGATAATTGGAAAGAATGGTCTCGTGGGTAGAGGAGAAGAGGAAAGAAGATGAAATGTTTATAGAGAGAGTGAAAAGATAAGACTTCTGACCAGAGCAGAAGAGCCATGTTGAAAATGGTTTTAAAAAACGTGATTATATGTTTTTCTAATGACATTTGTGTCCAGTTTTATCTAAAATTAACTTAACCATAAACCTGGTTACCAAGTGCAGCCCCTGTGATGGTTAAGACTATGTGATAATTTTCATCCCCAGGGAGTCTCCTGACAGTGTGTTATCTATGAAAGGCCGTTGGAGAAACTGGCATGTGCTCTTACCTGCAGGTACATATGGCTTCTTAGACCCCCAGGAGCCTGCAGCCTGCATTTCCAAGAGACCACTGCAGAGATCCACAACACTTCTGCTTGTCTAATGACATGGGCACCAGATTCCACCCTTATTTCACATTCAGCCAATACAGCTCTGCACACAGAAAGGTAAGCAGTGCAGGCTTGATAAGCTTGCCTTTTGAACAAATAATTTGTTGGGATGTTACTAGTTCTGTGAAGCACTTTCAGTGCTGTGAAAAGTGGTATACAAATAAAATGATTGATGTCCTGTCAATAGGAACTTGAGGAAGAGGATCAAACAGAGCAGTTTCTTTTGAAGTAGGGATGGATGTGGGGGGAAAGGTGTTAGATTTTACTTTTCTATCTATCATAAACCCCAAAGCATCATTCCAGCAAGAAAAGAACCTGGTATCTGAATAAGGCAGAACACAATTTCTTAGCAGTAGACATATTCCAGTGAAAAACCCAAAAGCTGGATTTGTAAAAATCCATTCATAAGGATTTTATTGTAAATTTTTCCCATCACTGGAATGATGTTGGCTGGAGAACTTTCGTATCTTCAAGCTTTTTTCTTTTTGCCTCCATTTCATAGGCTTTTAAACTTTCCTTTAAAATGCCCCAGATTACCATTTCTAAGGACATTTGGCTGTGAAAAATATCAATGAGATAATTTAGGAAATTGCTGGATATAAAATAAATATATGCAATAAATTGCATTTCTGTAAAATAAGTATATTAAAAAGTAAAAAAATTTAAAAGCACACTATACCACCAAAAATTGAACATAATTGTGATTCTTTTAAAAACTACAGACTTTGTAAGCCCCTTAAATGAAAAAAAAAGTACAGACTTTTATTAGAAGACATTAGAAAATATTTAAATAAATGGAGTCATATTGCAATGTTTACAGATTAGAAGATGCAATGTTGAAAAGATGTTATTCCCCCCAAATATGTTATAACTTCAACACAATTACAATAAAAATCCTGACAGGGCTTTTTTTTTTTTTTTTTTTTTTAATGATAAGTTAATGGGCGCCTGGGTGGCTCAGTGGGTTAAGCCTCTGCCTTCGGCTCGGGTCATGATCTCAGGGTCCTGGGATCGAGCGCCAAGTCGGGCTCTCTGCTCGGCAGGGAGCCTGTTTCCTCCTCTCTCTCTGCCTGCCTCGCTGCCTACTTGTGATCTCTGTCAAATAAATAAATAAAAATCTTAAAAAAAAATAAATGATAAGTTAATTCTAAAACATGTATGCAAGAACAAAGTACAATAATGAACCATAAACAGTACATTCCAGACATCAAGAATGGTTAAGACATTACCAAATATCAAGAATTATGGTAAAGTTAAAGTAATTCATTTAGGGGGAAATGGAAATGAAATAATGAAGAGAAAAAAAACACTGCAAAGTTAGAAACAGACCTAGGTCTAGGGGGAAGTTGGTTAATGACCAGGTACACTGCTGGGTAGTAGAGAAAAAAAACATCTTCGATAAATTTTTGACAACAATCACTTGTCCATAAAAATGTACTTGAATCTCCATCTCACACTATTAATAGGAATCATTGAGTTAGGTTAAAAATTTAAACATAAATGTCTAAATTAATAAAGACAGAATAAGAAAATAATATAAAAGGATGTTTTGAAGCCCTTGACATAAAAATATAATTTCTTAAACAAGACTTAACAATTGCAACCCACAAAAGATAAATAAATATGAACATACTAAAATTAACAATTCAGTTTCTCCAGGAGGTTATTAAGCAAATAAAGACACACTGCAAATTGGAGGAAGATATTTTATACACATACAACTAATGAAGATTAGATCTAGAATATATAAAGAACTCCTGTTAGGGCACCTGGGTGGCTCAGTTGGTTAAGCAACTGCCTTCAGCTCAGGTCATGATCCTGGAGTCCAGGGACTGAGTCCTGCATCGGGCTCCCTGTTTGGCAGGGAATCTGCTTCTCCCTCTGACCCTCTCGCCTCTCCTGCTCTCTCTCAAATAAATGAATAAAATCTAAAAAAAAAAAAAAAAAAAAAAGAATTTCTCTTAACAAGAAGATGATTTTAGGGTTTTGGTTTAGTTTTGTTTTGGTTGAGGTTTTTTTTGTTGTTTGTTTGTTTATTTAAGGAAGAAAATTTTTTGCAACACACACACAGACTATGGCCAACTAATTGGCATTTCTTAGAAGAAGGAGAGATGTTACATAACCCCATAAAAAGACCCTCAATTTGTCAACAATCAGCACAGTGAAATGTAAAATCTCTATGGACGTGTGTTATAGACTTATAACTGGTCGAAAATCAGAAGGCAGGCAAGTGCTGATGCTGCCTGGAGGCAACTGGTTTTTACATATCGCTGGTGGAAGTGAATATTGATAAAATGACTTTGGCAAATAATTTGGCATTTCCTATTAAAAAAGATGATGTTCACACTTTGAGACTTAGCCATGCCATTCCTGGTTATGTATCCTACAGAAAGTCTTACACATGTGCTCTTAGGCACATGCACAGAAATATACATAGCAGCACTGTGTGTACTAATAATAAAAAGTATTGACCTTTCCAGAAAGAAAATGGTAAATACATTGTCCTGCATGCATACAATGTAATTCTCTAAAACATGAAAAGAAATGAACTAAAGCCCTGGTGTGGTCTTATCATACAGCAGCATCTATATCCGTATCTACAGTGATCAAACTAGTATACAGATTTATCTATCTATTTACTTCACATGAATATATTTGGTGCACATGTTTCTCTTTCTGTGTAGATTATCATGTTGTTTGATGTGAACTTCAAATGAAGACCCTTCTTTGTCTAAGTCTACAGTGTTGCAAAATCAGAGCAGGACAAGTCCTTGGCTGTCAGCTGTTTGAATCTGAACACAGTGCATGGATCTCTTCCACAGTATCCCTGGCTTCTGGTGACTCTCAACTCCAGTTTGTCCTGTGCATTCAAAACCTCATAGGATATATTTTTCTAATTCTTGAGACAGCTAGGCTGCTAATGAGCAGGAGCTGCAGGTTTATCATTTTCATTCTTCGTATCTTTGTTATATCCAGTGTGACTTCAGATTCTTAGTCTTAAATCTACTTCTTTAAATCTTTTTTTTTTTTTTAAGATTTTATTCATTTGACAGACAGAGATCACAAGTAGGCAGAGAGGCAGGCAGAGAGAAGAAGGGAAGCAGGCTCCCTGCTGAGTAGAGAGCCGATGTGGGGCTCAATCCCAGGAACCCGGGATCATGACCTGAGTGGAAGGCAGAGGCTTTAACCCACTGAGCCACCCAGGGGCCCCAACTTCTTTAAGTCTTTTATATATGTGAGATTGGTTGGTTGGCCCTTTGTAACCTGAATCATCTTTCTCCTATTCTGGGATCTCTCTGGTTGCCCTTCTTAAAGAGGACGCCCAAATCTAGGTCCAAACTCTCAGAAGACAGCTGAGCAGCTCAAAAACCAGTGGCAGTATTTGGCAGGGTCTTCGATCTGGATGATATAGGTCATTCTCTCCCTTCAGTCATTATACATTCATTTACTCATTCATCTAGTGATGAGGAATTGGGAATCAAAATCCAAACCTAGTCCGCCCTCTCACAATTTAGAGTATGTGTGAGCTTGGCAGGATTTGGAAATGAAGGATATTTTTATTGACTTAGTCCAAAATTATAATAGCATTTTTAGCAAAGGGGACATTCTTAATTCTAATTGGGGAGTTTAAATGCTATTTGCTACAATAGCCTATATGCAGATTATGTAAATAATGCTGTTTTATCACAGGTAGTTATCAGGGAATAGACTCTTAAGCCAGAAATTTGTTTATAGAAGGTTTATTGCACAGCATCTTTAGGAACAAAAATTCTAAGGGAGTGAGGGAAATAGAGTTGAACTGAAGGAGAAGTAAGACACTGATGCAATTTTAACTGAGCCTTTAGCTAACCTTGTGGAGACTTCTGGAACTGAGATGGTTCCTCAACGGTGTCTTGACTCAAGGTGCGCAGACAGGCCTTTGTACTCTGACACTGAATAGTCATTGGATATGTGGCTGACCCTGTGGAGCAGTGCTAAACTTGGGGCATAGACTCCTTCATCATAGGGCAACTTCAAAGAAGAAAATGCTTCTGAAGCCAGGAAAATGAGAGTTGGGTCCTGGAAGAGGATCTGGCATACCCCTACATTCATTTATTATACTATAATTACACATATAATAATGCATATAAAGAAAAATAAAAAATATTTAGAAAACTACAAAGTCAAAACACAGAATAAAGATAACTTTCCATAAATTTATGCAAATTATTCCACAATATATATAATACATCCTATCTTGAAGAATTTCCTTTGTAAACACAACTCCTAAAGCCAAATCCATTTTCTCTTTGTTTTTTTTTGTTTTTGTTTTTTTTTATTTATTCATTTGACAGACAGAGATCACAAGTAGGTAGAGAGACAGGCAGAGAGAGAGGAGGAAGCAGGCTCCCCGCTGAGCAGAGAGCCCGATGTGGGGCTCAATCCCAGGACCCTGGGATCATGACCTGAGCGGAAGGTAGAGGCTTTAACCCACTGAGCCACCCAGGCGCCCCTTCTCTTTGTTTTTTGTTTTGTTTTGTTTTTTGAGATTTTATTTATTTCACAGACAGAATGAGGTGGCAAGAGAGAGAACACAAGCGGGGGCCGTAGCAGAGGGAGAGGGAAAGGGAGAAGCAGGCTCCCGGCTGAGCAAGGAGCCCTATTTGGACCTGGATCCCAGGCCTCTGGAATCATGACCTCAGCCAAAGGCAGATGCTTAACTGACTGAGCCACCCAGGCGTCCCTCTTTGTTTTACTTTATATCAAAAGAACACATGACCCTGGAATGAATTCATGTGAATGTATCATGGAGATGGGAGACATAGTGTGAAAATGATACTGGTCTCAAGGAAAAAGGAAAAAATATATATATACGTATACACACACACACACATACACACACACTTACTGATGTAAAACTTAAAATTCTTGCTTAAGTGGATTTGAAAATTTGTTGCCCATTTGAAAGTTGTAATTATCTACCTGAATCTCAGAAATAAAATGATGTGAGAACTATTGTGAAAATCATCAAGGAACATTCTAGATCCCTCTCTTAGCTAACTCTTGGAGTTAACTCCATTGTATAGCAATTTTGTTCTTTGTTCATTGTTTTGTCTCCTCAATTGCCCACAAGCCCCTGGTAAACAGATTTCACATCTCCAACCACCAGGAACTATAGCTGATACAGAAGGGTCTTACACAAAAATCTGTTGAATAAATGTGATGAGTAAACTCTCAAAACCAGGTAAGAAAAACATATACATGAGGCAAGCCATTTTAGATGAGGAAGCAGTTCTGTATAATTAAGTAACAGATTATTATCACAATTGTCCAAAACATTTTGTTCCATATTGTATTATATTAGGTAAAAATTGAGAACAATCTGATTTAGTTTCACTAATTCTGCTATTGTTATATTTTATTTTGTTTGATGGTTGGTCAGTTGGTGGTATATTTTGGTTTTAAAGGGTGTTGACTGGGGCACCTGGGTGGTTCAGTGGGTTAAAGCCTCTGCCTTCAGCTCAGGTCAACATGATCCCAGGGTCCTGGGATCGAGCCCTGCATCCGGCTCTCTGCTCAACAGGGATCCTGCTTTCCTCCTCTCTCTCTCTGCCTGCCTCTCTGCCTACTTGTGATCTCTGTCTGTCAAATGGATAAATAAAATCTTTTGAAAAAATAAATAAATAGATAAAGAGCGTTGACTAAGGGTCCCTAGGGAAGAAACTAATGAAGAATCCATTAACCCAGTGTATACTGTGCTAATGGTTTTATTTGTTGTTTCCAGAAGTTTCAATAGGAATTTCAATTTAGATTTATAATAATTAAATCCATTTTTTTCTGAATACTAACTAAAGTTGATACATTAACAAAGAAGTAGTGAAATAAACTTATACACCATAAAAAATGTAAAACAGTTCAGCTTTGTTAAATTGATTAAACATGGAGGCCATTAGACTGAGGTCACTCTAATGTCCTTGCAGCCTATGTAGGCAAAACAAAATCTAAGTCTGTACATGTCTTAAGGTTACAAAATCAAAATGCTGAGGACAGCCGATCACAAATAGCCAACTAGGCTTTAAGCTATAGCCACTCAACAATTTTCTTACTTTCCTTCTGCCTTTTCTGTAAGTCTAAATGTCTTTGCCTGAGATCCTGTCAGTGGAGCACCCCTAACCACTTTCAATTTGGTGCAGTATGACTGATTTTTGCTCAGATAAACTCTTAAAATTGGTAATATGCTTCAACTTATCTTTTAACAGGTCTCCTTGAAAAATACAGAAAATATTTTCTTCATTAAGATTTTCACATTTCATGTGGATTGTCTTAGCTATTTCCTTTTGTTTGGAGAAGGTTTGAATAGATTTTGAAATTTTTAATAGCTTTTGGGAATTTTTAAGTTGCTTTTGAAATTTTTAAACATTTTTAGATTTTATTCTCTAATTCCTAAAACAGCCTATTAGCCTGGATGTTATATTTCTAATGATCAAATTAATACTAAATTACATTTAAATATTGGATTAAAATAAAATAAAATTAATGTTGATGCACAGCTAAATTAAAATTTTCCTTAAATTTAAAAGAATTGAAACAACTAAATTTTAAATTATGTGAATATAAATTTAAACTTAAAATTGTAACTGAATTTAATTATATTAAATTTAAAATTTATTTTACTTTAAATTAAATGTTAAATTTAATTATCTTTAATTTCAAAAGCACTTGAAAGAAATAATCAGGAAAATTCTTACACATTAGAAGTTACTAAATATTGGATGCTAGCAAAGACAGTTGGACTAATTTTATTTGGTATTAGTTTGCACTAAACTCCAAAATAAAAGATTTCAATCATTCGAAAGAGGAAGTATTTTCAGAAATTATTACTATATCCCTCTATATGATTACAACCACAAATTTGAAGTATAGTAAATAGAAATGCAGTTTTTTAAAGTATTAGACTGTTTGAAAATTAGAATAGATCTCATGCTAAAAGGGATAGGTTGACAAACAAAGTGGATTAAAATGCTAGGCAGATACTAGTGTAAGCAACATAGTAAAAGGAAAAACAAAACAAAACAAAATGCCAACATTTTTTTAAAGATTTTATTTATTTATTTGACAGAGATCACAAGTAGGCAGAGAGGCAGGCAGAGAGAGAGGAGGAAGCAGGCTTCCTGCTGAGCAGAGAGCCCGATGTGGGGCTCCATCCCAGCCCCCTGGGATCATGACCTGAGCTGAAGGCAGAGGCTTTAACCCACTGAGCCACCCAGGCGCCCCACCTACATTTTTGTTACCGATAATAAAATATACTCTTATGACTATCTATTATTGAATGTAACTAGTAAAATTCTTAAAGATTTATTTTGAATCTGCTACAAATTTGGTGAAATGGTCATTTGGGAAATTGATTATTTTTGATGATTCAACTTCGAGCTAATTGTTTTTAGTAAACTGACTCTGAGCCAAATATTAAAAGCTGAAACAAAGGTTATGAAATTGGAATCTCATGGGAATCTCATGGAAAGGGACAGAATTGTGAGATAGAAATGCCAATAAAGAAAGGGCCTATTAAAAGGTTTTCCAAAGTCTCACAGCTAGTTAGTGTTCAAACCAGCTAGAAGTCAGGTGGGTAGCTTTCTTTTCTGCTTTTCAGCTGGGTAGTCTTTGTTATAGGAACCAGAATGAGGTGTAACAACCACCAATGTTCATTTTGCTAAAAACTACTATAAAATGCCTCCAAATAACAACAATGGTTATCTCTGGATGCAGAATAGATTATTTTTATTTTCTTCTTTGTGCTTTCTTGTAGTCCATAATTATTTTTAATTTACATGCATTATTTTCACATTAAGAAAAATCAGTACAATTTATTACTTTTAATATAGAAAAGTACTAGGAATAATACCCTGTAGCAACATATACTTACTTCATTGATTTGTAGAAATCTACGTTATAGGAATTAACTTATTTGCCTGATGGGAATGTTCATTTTTGTCCATTTGTATACACTGTGATTCCAATGAAATTTTAAGTAGCAGATTGTTATCATTTCGTTGTGTTTAAGTATTACCCAAACAAGATGTATTAGTGAGAATAGGCTATGTTTATAATGATGCAACAAATAACCCCATATCTTCATGACTTTGTGTTTCTCTTTCACGCAGATATTCTATGCATGTGTATGTGTGCATATGTGAGCACATGCACACGTGTGTTTGTGCATGTGTGCGTGTGCGTGTGTGTGTGTGTGTGTGTGTTCTTTCAGGGCAGGGATGTCTCCACTCCATAGTACCTACTTTAGCTGATTTTCATAAGCCAGGACAATCCACGAGGTTGAAGTCACAACAAGAAAAATGAGAAGTGTAGCCTTTTCTGGTTTAGGAAAGAAAGGATAGTAGGATTCTGGTGAATAGTAATAATCAAAGAAGGTATTTTTCTTTTTTTTCCTGTGTTATAAGGAAATTCCAAAGCTGGATCCCATTTTGGAAATTTGTTCTTCTGTACTTTCAATCTTGTAACCCTGATTTCCCCCTCAAATTAAAAAAAAAAAAAGGACCTTCCTTTGATTCCTTTGACACCTATCAAACACTAAGGATTAGAGGAGGAAAAATGAGAGATAATGTATGTAAAGCACTTTGACTAGCTCAGCAGGAAGGAGCCATCTACATTCAAGGCACTTTAAAAAAAAATATGCTAATAAAACAAGCCCTAGAAAGTTAGAGCAAAAGAGAAAAGGTACAATTGTCACACACCCCCTGCCGACTCCCATCTATTTCCCAAGGACCAAAAAAAACAAAACTTTTTACTGTTCAGTGTTGCCATCTCATGGTAATCCATTTCCAGAGTTTGGACTCCAGGGCTTTGGCACCTATGGCCCATCCCACTACCAGAGTATCACAGTGACAGATATTACCTCTGACATCCTTAGGATACTTGCAAGGATATCTATCATCTGCCTCAGTAACTTTAAAAGTCTTCATGATTAGTGTCTCCTGTACAATCAGTGTCCACGCTGCTGTTGACTAGGTAGATTTGCATGTGAAATGCACCATACATATAGGTGAATTTGCTCCATGTGTTTTATGGAAAATGAGCTGTTGTGGAATAGAAACCAGTCCCTAATCTGAAGAGGTGAGATTTTGAATATGAAATGGAGATGCAACTCTGGAAGTTTGTGACAATATGAATAAATCTCTTCATGGAGAATTTCCAGAAGACAGGAGGAAAACAGCAACGACGACAACAACCACTTGACAAAGGAAGGGCTGCATGTTTTACCCAAAGCTCTTGTGACCTTAGGAAGAGCTCCTCCACTCATATTATTGTCTCTCCTCTTGTTTTCTTAGAAGAAATGATGTTTGACTTTGTTTAGAAAATTCTATAGTTTCTTGAAGACCGGTTCTTTTAAATCTGTAATTGAAAAAAATTTACATTAATTCCGTTAGTGATCTAATATCCTACGCTTATATCATCACAAGAAAAAGACAACCAATATCACAAAAATCAAACAAACATTTTGGTTGGTTTTACAGTGGTCTACCAAATTTAGAGGCCAGATTTATGCTTCAGGATAGACTTCCTGTTTTGAGTGTGATGACACAACCCCTTCCTAAATTACGTGGTCATGTTTAGGAATTTTATAACTACCAAGAAACTTGTCTTTCTGTCATTATGACTCTTTGAAACAACAAAGTTTTCTCCAACAAGTAGATTCTTGGGACTAATTAGGTGCTATCTACCTGTCAGGCTGAATGTCAATGTGATTTGGGAAGGGGCATCTCCACCCATGCCCCAAAACACAACAAAACTCTCTGAACAAGGTTTATATAAAAATGAAAGAAAGCAAAAAACAAGATGGATTTCTTCTCTCTCATAACCTCTTCTTTGGTCCTAGTCCAGGGAGTGGGAAATGTGTTACAAAGAGAGACCAGAGAAATCAGATTGGTCATTTGATATCCTGCCATATATTCTTCTGGCTTTTGTATTACATTATAATCACTTAGTGTGAATAGTGGCATCTCTCCCACATGTCAAGATCAATCAGATGACTGTCATGATTATGAAGAGTTGGTTGCTATGTTTAATAGAAAAAGCAATGTGGCATTCATGAGAATCATGGATAATGTTAGATCCCACCAAGCCAGTGAAGATCCCAGATTACCCCTAAACTCTGATTGAAGCTACCTTGGACAGATTCTATTGAATTCTAAGAATTAATTAGTTGATTAAGATGAACTTGTTCTCTGTCTCACTGCCTCATACACATCACTACAAACATATATACAGCAATCCCCTGTTTTCTATGGAAGATACTTTCCAAGACCCTCCAGTGGATTTCTTAAACCACAGATAGTACTGGGCCCTAGATATACTGTGCTTTTTCCTATATATAATTACCTATAACCAAGTTTAATTTAGAAATTAGGTACAGTAAGAGATTAACAATAGCAGTAAAAAATAAACCAATTATAAGATATACTTTAATAAAAGTTAAGTATGGTCTCTCTTTCTTTCTCTCTCTCAAAATACTTTATACATTATCTATTATATGTTATTACTGACCCTTCTTTTCCTTGTCATGATGTGAGACGACAAGATGCTTTTGTAATGAGATAAAGTGAGGTGAATGACGTAGGCATTGTGACGTGGTGTTAGGAGGCTAATATTGACCTTATACTCTTATGTCAGGAGGTTTGTCTACTTCTGGAACACATCTGAACTTGGGTAACTGAAATTGTGGTAAGTGAAATACAGATAAGGTAGGATTCTTATATTTCTCTTTATTTATCCCAATGATAGTTTTTCTCTTACTCAGTCATAATTAACTTTGGTTTTTCACTTACTCTCTAAAGTGGGAAGGGTAGGATGTTACACTATCACTAGTTAACTCTTCAGCCGTTAGTTAATAATTTGCTTGTTCATTGAAAAATAAATCTTCTAGTTTTTTCCAAGGCCTTAGATCTGTGGGAAAGTGGATCCCAGGGCATCAGAGTGGTGGCACTGGCTTGTAACAAAATAGTCCTGCTCATATTCTCTTTCTTTCTTTTTTCCCCAAGAAGGAAACGGTTATGCTATAGATTGGAGAGAAGGGATGATGTGATGATAAAAAACAGAAAGTATTGAAAGTTAAACCCCAAACTGCAAACCTTGAAATCAGCAGATCTCCATCTTTCTTGGAGATAAAATACTTAGTTTTGCTTTCAGCCGCATTTTTTTTTCTAATACTGTTTTTCTAAAATGGAATATTCTTTTCTCATTCTCTCTTAATCCATATATTTTAGGGTTTTATTTTCCTTTTCAATTTTTTTATTTAAATTTGAGTTAGTTAACATATAGTGTGATACCGGTTTCAGGAGCAGAATTTGGTGGTTCATCACTTACATACAACACCCAGTGCTCATCACAAGTGGCTTCTTAATATCAGTCACCTGTCTACCCATCCCCCACCCATCTCCCTCCATCAAACCTGTTTGTTGTCTATTTTTTAAAGTCTCTATTTTAGGCTTTTTAAAATTGAATAGATTGAGCGTAATTTTTCTTTAGTACTTCTATTTTCCCATTTGAAAAATATTAAAAACCTCCCTAGAATGGGGCTAATCAAAGGATGGGACCTGCTCTCATATAGCTGCTAAGCACCCTGGATATTCTGTCAGAAAAATACTTGTTTTTTTCTGTAGGTTTCTATCAAGCAAGAATTATCTCCACCCAAGTTTTATTTAGCTTATTTTTAGTTACTTTGTTTTTATAATTTTCAAAATCACACGTAGCTTGGGCTCTAGGAAACCCTGGCTCCCTCACTTGACACACTGTTCCATTGGCAGCTTGCTGTTATGTATTTTCATATTTCAGCAGCGATGTTTTCTCAGAACCACATGCCCTGCAATCTTCACCATAGGACAGAAATGCACAGACTGGATAGTCATGAAAGCTCTGCTTTCCTCAGACACAGTACGCAAAATGGAACTGGGCAGAAACTATCGGTGACTGGGTACTTGTCTCTGCCCAGTGGGACAGATCCTTCTCCCTGATCCATCAGTGAAATGGTAAACGAACACATCCTTTACCCACGTCTTCCTCTTCTGCTTAAAGCTTCCATAGAGCTGCTAACTGGTACAGGCGAGGCAACGACTTAGCCCACTCTGATGTGCAATTGGGAACAATTAACTTCCCTTTCTCAGAAATTGTATCCTTAAGTATTCCCTTAGTTTTAGCTTTTTTTCTCTCCATGTTTTGTTTTTTTAAAAAGGAACAGATGGTAGTAGAATGAGTTTTAAGATAGTAACACTGTAGAACAAAATGTTTTATAGAATGACAGGAAATCCAAGAAATTCAGAACTTGAAAGAACTTCAGAAATTTGCTATCACGTCAATTTTAAGACTGGACTCTGCAGAGCTCAGGAAGCTCCGCTAGGGGAGGGAAGGGTGCTGGGTGCTATGGGCTCCTCATCCTGCCCCAACTAGCATGTCTTTGTTTCTGTCTGCACAACACTTGGGGGTCTGTGAAAGAAAATTATTTTGAAAAAATATTCTACCACTAAAGGTTCAAGCTCTGTGTGTGTGTA